>NC_141696.1:202726169-202916169 GCF_964263255.1 Lissotriton vulgaris
AAAATGTGGAAAATCACTTTATGGCCTATTCACAAACTGCATTTTGTAGTAGGTTAAATAATACTTTTAATGTACTACAAAATGCTACTCACTACTCTACATGTTGCGGTCTACGCCTCCGCTTCTCCCATCTTTTATGTAACTTCTGAGATCTCTGCACATGTAGCTATAAGTTTCAGTAGTAAATGTGGGAGCGACAGGGCAGAGTGGATGAAAAATGGGGAATAATTATGAATAAATAGGAGGAGTTTAGAGAGAGGGTAGGAGGGGTGAAGGAATTGCTAATAAGTGGTTTAGGGAGGGACTTGCACCCACCCACAGAAGAGTAAGCCCATTGCTATTCTCAAACTGCACCTCTATAGTTACTACAACCAAAAAAGACCCAAAAGAGTTGTCAATGTAGTCCAGTTCAGAACTGGAGTAAGTATAACCCCACATATGGTCAACCAATTGTATTGCAGCAGTCTCCCATAGAAAATAATTGAGGTAGGGATTTGAAACCATATAAACACAAAAGGTACATTAAATAAACGTGTTTTTTAAAAAAAACATTTAAATAAATATAATTTAATGTAAAAACAAATATATATACGTTTCACAAGTATTAGTTTATTATAAAACATGAGTTTAAAACATACACACATATTTTTATTACATAATAAATATATATAAATGTTCTACTTTAGGTTAAATTTTGTATTTTAATCCTAAGAAAAATACTTTAAATTCATTTTAATGTATTTAAAATAAAATTTAATGAAAAACTAAGTTAATAATGCTGAAGCCTTTTCTGTTTTGTTCTAAATGTAAAATAAATGTTTTAAATTAGTTTACATTAAACGTTTTTGACTAATTTATTTTTAAGTTTAATAAACTTTTAAACTTTGCCATATAATTTACCATAAAGAGAATCCTTCCTTTCATGTGAAAAGTTATAAGTAGTAAATTTACACTCATAAACTAGACTCCACCTCCTGAGTTCAGGAGGTGGAGACATGTAAGTCTACACTTTTGAGTAGCTTTACACACGTCACCTATTCAAATATGCGCAAATACACCAAAACTAATGTGTTGATCCTTTTTAAAGCCCACTTCTCAAACTGAAAGGTTTTACAGTGCTTCAGTTACATGTGAGACAGTATTGCCTTAGTCAGTCAATATAACAGTAGACATCTTAGAAGTTTGGAGGACTGAAACAGACCTCCTAAGATTTGAACCTGTTGTCTCAAGGTAAATACCATCTATGCTGAGGGAGTAAAACACTCTGAGTCATTTGACAGCGTGAGAGACAAAATCCTCAGTGCGTCACTTAGTAACACTTAGGGGCTTATTTACAAGCCCCTTGCGCTGCCATTGCATCACTTTTTATGAAGCTCTGGCGGCGCAGAGCGCAGACCCATTTCAATGAGGCCACACAAAGCCTCTCTGCATGGGTTTTCATGGCCTCCTAGATATGGTGTAAAGCAAGGCTGCACAAGTCACTGCATTGCCTTAAACTGCATCAGGGGGTCGTTCCATGGGCGTTGCAGTGAGTTTTCCCACAAAACACCCATGGATTTTGACACATTCCCAGATTTATGAGGATCTGTAAACCTAAGAATGCGTTTAAACAGTAAGATTCCCCAGCAGAGGCATATCAAGGAATAATATCTTCATTTCTCCTTGTTTATTCCTCTTTCTATGTGTGCTGCATTCTGTAGTGCACATAGAGGAAATAGTCCCCATGGATTGTTTTAGTTCAGGAAGTTGTCCCTTCCCGCACACAAAGAATCCTGCCAACAATGAACACACCCTTGCACTATGGGGCAAGGGTGCCTATGTTGGTGCTTGCCACCAAATCTTGCACCGGCACAGGCAGTAAGGACAGGAATGCACTGAATCTTGTAAATATGGTACATTCCTGCCCTTTCGAAATTGGCATAGGGCAACACAGCAAAAAGACTTGCAGTACTACCCTTCGCCAATTCATTGTAAATGAGGCCCTCGGTTTCACTCCGTTTCCTCTTCCGTCAAGGTGAGGATGCCATAATATGCTGCTGGATTTAGGTCCAGGAGTCATTTTGAGAGTACCAAGTATAGATACTCTACACTTGAGGAGTTGCATATCAAAAATATAAAGCTCAGAGAGTCAAGTAGTTTGCACAAAAGAAATGGAAAAGCTAATGTCATTGTTAAATGCCGGGTCTGGGGACTTAGTGGACTAATGTATCCACTGTAGGGGCCTGTGTTCGACCTCATGGTCACAGGTTCAAATCCTGGTGGGCCCACTCAGCCTCTCATCCTTTCTGAGGTCGATAAAATGAGTACCATTGAGTTGGGTAACAATAAACATCTGTTATTCAGCACCAAGATGCCCTGTGAGGGGTGAACGCGTGCTTTACAAATACACCTTATGTTATGTTAAAATGTAATATTGTTATATTTATCACATTACAACATAAACTATTGGACTATATTTATAGTTCAATCATTTATTTTGGAAATGTACAATTGGAAAAATAATTGCAGAAGATTGGTCTAAAGTAAGGTCCGGTGGGGAGGGGGCGGCTTGGAGTTACCCTAATGTGGGTAGCGTGAAGGTTTCTTCTATCATTCTGGTTTAGCTCCCTTACCACCATCACAAATGCTCTTTGTCAAACACATCACAATTGGGCTACTCTTGTATGCAATTTCAATATAAAATATGTCATTAAATTCTTAATTCATGTGACAAAGTGGTCTATCTGTGAATACTAATTTTCCCAGTACAGTCTTTGCTCATCATTTGAATCCTGGCTTTGGCTTCGAGTCAATTCTCAGAGAAAATACACATAGGTGACAATGGATACAAACTAATATTACTTTACAGTAGGAAGAAACTATCTTCAATGTAAAAAACTGTAAAATACTAATGTTCAACTAAAAAAAGGAAAAAACGGATTAGTTCAAATTGTATAGGAAAAAGAGGAAATAATAGCAGTAAGAATTCATTGGAAAAAACAATACATTTAAAAGTATGGAAAACCAAAGCTATTGAAAAACATTACCAACAGAAATATATGTTGGAAATTGTTTCTGAAAAATCCATTAAAAAAAAAAAAAAAAGTGAATAATTTCACCAATGAATACCATTGATACAAATGTATTATTAAAAGTTATGGTAAGTCAACCATAATAAGAACTATTCCCATTACCCCACTTCTGCCATGAAAAACGCGGCACCACTTGTGTGGCTGGGCCAAGTGCCTACAACAGGAACTGGTCAAACCACGGTCAATGGGAGCACTTGCGAGGGACTACTATAATCCCTGGTTTGACTTGTTTCTGTCACAGGCACTAGGCCCAACCACACAAGTGGAACAGCGTTTTTATTGGCACAAGTGGAGCAATGCTGGGTGCTAGGAATTTTTGGGATTCTCGCAGATTATTGACATTTCCATCATGGAAATAAGGAAAATGAACGACTTCAGGCAAAGTATGAGGTTTGCTGTACATTCTGGGTAAGAACATTTGTTGTTATCCATGCAAGGCACACTACCTTGGAATTCCCTGGTTGTCTAGTTTTCAAAAATGTCTGTGGTTGGTAGGTATACATAGGTGGCGGCTGAGTAGCGGCGGCTCCTCCACTATGGCAGAGGAGCATCACCGCACTGCTTTTAAGCAGTGCAAATAAAGGAACCATCAAATGATAATAACTTTGAGTTATTATCATTTTATGTTTCCATGCTGCTTTGTGGGCGAGTGGGGCTGGTCTGATCTTGGAGCAGGGCAGGGGTGGAGTAGTTTGCTCACTCCTAAGTGCACATCACTGTTTGGCCGGCCCTCTGGGACTGGCCAAACAGTCATGCCCACTTTCCCTGATCTCCACACAGGCTGCATTACAGCCTGCACGGAAAACATGCCCAGGCTTCCATTCCCTGACTGAGCGTAGACCCACAATGCTCAGACCAATCACAATGCTGCATTGTGATGGGTCAGGGGAGCATGGCTGTGCTTCCTGTTCCTGGAGTCCGACGGAGGAGAGCAGGAGCAGAGACGCAGGTCCAGTGCTTAATTTGTAAAATATGAAGTGCAGGTGCGCAAATGTTGGTTGGAGGCCACACCTACATTTCTCTGGCTCCACCCACCTCCCTCCACTGGCTCCACCCACTCACTCTATTCGCTCCACCCACATCTTCAACTGGCGCTGCTAAAAATTATGAAGGTAATTTGATACAAATGAAACACGTGGTCAGGCATGAGAAAGGTGTGGAAAGGGACCAGTAAGTATGCAGCCTCAGGCAGAGCGAGAAATAACTTAAACAAAGAGGAGATGGTCTTTTGAGGATAGCATGGTCTCAGAGTACTGTCTTGCACACAGCAACATTATAGTAGAGGAATTCTCTTGTATCGTTCGGAGGGTGTGCATTTGTCTTTCATGTCAAATAAGGGTATCTATCTGCTGAATTTAAGAGAACAAGTGGTAAGCATCTAGGGGAAGAACCTGTGGTGCTAGAAGAATCAGTAATGTTGGGTTATTTTATAATGTGGTGGGGCAGGAAAACACCCAATCGGGGTTTCCTGGTTGTCTAACTATTGTGAAGGTCTAACCGGCCCAGCATTCCAAAGGTGTTCTAGGTACATCCAGGCTTGTGCCGGCACCTGGAGCTCAATATTTCATCTGCCTCAAATCACACATGCAGTCTGGCTTAAAACATTATTGCCTAGCTGTGGGCAGTTTAGATAAGCACGACATTCTGATAATACAGCACTCCAAATGGGATTTTACAGCCACAAAAAACTCACTAAAAAAGGGACACATACCACAGAAATACTCGAGTCCTGAAGCAGCACCCATGCGGTGTAGAATGCAATATGTGCATTGGGATAAAAAAATTATAATTAACCGTACATTATGAGAAACTTCAGTTAAAAATTACCAATGAAGTATTTGCACGTCATTTTAACCTCAATAACAGTGATGGAAGCCACAACAGATCGTATTAGAGTTGAAAAGAAGATTCTTGGGTTAACAAATTCGGGGCCAGTCTGAATGTGAGCGCACAGGTTGACCTTGATGAGCCTAACCAGACTTGAGGGTGATGCTGCCTCCACTACCCCGGGCGTTTTGGCGAAGCCACCTCGGTGTATAGGGCTCTCTGGTGCTTGACACGGGTCTGCTATGTGGGCAATGGGCATGAACAAGGATACAGCTTCAGCACCCAATGTAGGATGCCCATCCTTACCTTGTACGTACCCATATTGTTTGATGAGCTGAATCAGTGTCAGTCAGTCTCAGAAAGAAACACAGGCGAAAGAATCTCAGAGGTGGAAACATATTTTGATTTTATACAAAGTGCATTTTGGGTTTGTTGATAGCAGTTCGTCAAATTTCTACCTTACTGTACACCTTTTTTCTTCGCTGACTGTGCATGTTGTCTAACACCTACTCTGGCGCAGAGGCAGACAACAGTGAAGAAAAAAAAAGTAGACTTGTTCTTTTTAACAGCTGCTTTAGCCGGTTGTCTCTCAGGCCCGGCATGTGCAGGGCGTTATACAGCGGCGGTGACGTCAGGCGGGGGAGGGGCAGGGTGGGGGGTTTTAAAATGCGGGATATGGACCATTACAGGTGAGTAACAAAAAAAATGAATAAAACGAATTTTGTTGCCCGCACTGCATCGCCAAATGTGATGCAGCGTAGGCAACAAAATTCGTTTTTTTTTCTTTTTCGTTACTTACCTGTAATGGTCCATATCCCGCATTTTAAAACCCCCCACCCTGCCCCTCCCCGCCTGACGTCACCGCCCCGGTATAACGCCCTGCACGGGCCGGGCCAGCTGTCTATTCCTAAATAACAGTCCGGAAGAACATCCTTGTTCACACGCTGATGCCTATGGTGATGTGACACACGACGTAGTCATTTTTTCTCACCTTTATGACTAATGCCACGGACCCTGGTCTCCTCGGCTGGCCCCCTCTTTGGCGGAGACCCACGATACCCGGGTACTTTCTGCTCTCTCCATTCGCCCTTGTCCCTTAGTTAAATTTTAGTCAAACTGCACCACTTTTACTTAACATATCTCACACTGTGTGGAGAAGTGTGGCTCAATGGTTAGAGTGGCAGACCTTGATGCAGAGCTCTGGCCCAGGACCAGGGTTCGATTCCCACCTCGGCGGGTCTCGGGCTCAAAAAATTCCTCGGACCTGATATTCTCGCCTCAGTGCCTATTCCAATCATGGGTCCCACGCTGCAACTCTGGGCAATAGCTTGCTTAATCTCCACAACGGCCCCAACAGCTCTAGGATGCCTGGCTTCACCCTGGGGGTGCCCAGGAGTGGACACTTCACAGGGAAAGCCAGGAAGGGTTCCACAGCGGTATGAGTAATAGCGCCACGAAACCG
Source organism: Lissotriton vulgaris (assembly GCF_964263255.1). Taxonomy (NCBI): domain Eukaryota; kingdom Metazoa; phylum Chordata; class Amphibia; order Caudata; family Salamandridae; genus Lissotriton; species Lissotriton vulgaris. The sequence continues at coordinate 202,732,530 of NC_141696.1, forward strand.
CTTGGTAGCAGTGCGCTCTACAAATACTTTACATTTACTTTACATTTACACTCTGCAACACTCTACAAACACACCAGTAGTTTGTTCCTTAATTAGTTCAGAACCTGTGATGGAAGGAAGAGGGAACGAATGTGGCTGCCTGCCTATGCCTATCTTTTAGGGAAGGCCTGGGAAAGTGAAACCAAACTGTTTCATCGGGAAACTAATTAGTGCGAGCTGCGCGCCAGCCAGCATGTTTGGAGTTAAAGCCGAAACAGAAACCGGAAAGACGAATAGGCAATTTTCAACCACAATGCATTTCACTATTGACCAGCCTTTCTGAGGTATTTCCAAAATTTTATGAGCCCGGCTTGATAAACACATGGAAATTGTTCTTCTGTCCGCTTCAGCAAAGGCTCCCAAAACAACACCTAGTTAACTCATCTCGTGCTATTGATTTATTTGTCTCACCTGGGCATTCGGAAGCATTGTTTGACTTGAAAGAAGCAGGTTTATCATCGTCGTTCCAGTGCGCCGCTGCCCGACCCGACCCGACCCACAACGACGTTGAGCCTGGTCACTGTGGGCAGGGCAGCCTGTGCATGCATGTGCGTGGCCGCCATGTGAAAAAATATGCGCGCGCTGCGTGCGCAGCCCCTACCCCCCATCAGAACCAACATCCAGCCCGCCCAAATAAATCAGTGAGTGTGTTCCGCGGCACGCCCACCGGCAACATTGCACTGTGAACTGAGGGCCGCACCCGCAGCTGACATTTGCTGCTGCCATGATCAACATATATTTATTAATTTATAAATCTTCTCTTGAGCTCAGCCTCAGGGCATGCTAACTTAACAAACTGCGGCTGGGCTGCAAGCACCGAGTACAGACTTACGTTAATTGAAAAAAAAACATCAATGTGTGACTTGACTTGCATGCCGATGCGTAGCCCCGGCCTGATAATTAAGTGCCGGTGCTAAGCACCGGCACAAATGAAGCACTGCGCAGGTCCTGGCAGCAAGGTAAGTGTTTCTTTTTGTAAAAAATTTTTTACATTACACATTCCCCCCAGTGCCCACCCCCCAACATTTGAGCTGTGCCGGCTGCCACTGCAGACGAGCATGGCCTCAAATCCCACATCTTCTCCTATTGCTGATCTCTTCACATAGCACTATAAGGCCTTTTCTGTCAAGTTCTCTTATCCCATTCACACAAGTGAGATACCATTTGTATTGGGAGACTTAGGGGAATGCTGTGTGGTAGTACGTTTGTGGCTTCCTGCAGATTACATAATTTTTCCTCACAGTAGTGTTAGGAAAATGTGTGTTTTTAGTCAAAGTTTGAGGTGTGCAGGGCATTGTAGGAAAATTGTGTGGGAGCCATGGGAAGCACACTACTCTGGACTCCCCAAAATGTCTAGTTTTCAGAACTGTCTTGGTCTGGTAGGCTTTTCCAGGTGGAAGCCTACCCAATCCCAAATGCTGAAGCAATACACCGTTTTAGGAGTCAGCCACACTCTAATGGCCCATATGTAAAAACAACACTCAAAATGTCCTCTGGCTTGCCATTGTGATGGGATGCTTTATTCCGCAGGGGAGCAGAAAGATTGTTGAGGTTTTAGGGGTGAGGGTGAAGCCTGATGTTAGAATAGGGTGACATATCACATTATTTTATTAAAATATATATATTCCTTCCACACAGTGGGATTCCTGCCCCCCGGGGGGGAGACTGGTTTGTCCCTTTTGTGGTGGGGTGGGGTGTGGCCAATGACAGAGTGCAATAGCCGTAGCACTTGGGTTTTGCCCCCCTGGTGTCAGGTAAATTTTCTATCCCCCTGGGGGCAAGCTTGGGGCTACCACCCCACACTGGGACAAGCCTCTGACCTGCCCCCAGTGGTGCAGAAACACTATTGACCCCACTGGGACGGGGTATGGCTCAATGCCAGTGTAGACTGCTACATTCTTTTGTTTGTTTTGCCTCCATTTTGAAATCCCTACTGTCTAGCAGGCTTTCTGTCCTCCCCCTGGGGTGCAGATCAGGGGTAAACACCCAGGTGCAGACAGACTGATGCCTCATTTAATGTGGCTGGGACATGGCCTTGCCCATGGTGGGCAGGCCCCACCACTATACCTTTTAAAACATTGCTTTCCTTTGTGTCTAATAGCAGGAAGACTGATGCACCATTTATTTGGGGTATAGACATGGCATGGTGGGCAGCCCCCTCCATAGCTTTCGCTGGTGCCTAGTATGGTTCTGCTCCGCGGGGGATCAGTTATGGACGAATTATCCCATCTGCCCGAGGGGGCAGAAAGACTGATGCCCCATTTAATTGGGCTGGGTGCATGGCCATGCCCATCATGGCCTGGCCCACCCCTATATTTAAAAAACATATTTTCCTCGTGTCTAGTGGGCTTTCTGCCCACCCTCCTAAGCTGCAGATCAGGAGAAATTACCCCACAAGCCCCCAGGGGGCAGAGAGACTGGAGCAATTAAATATACTGGCAGTGAGCATCAGCCCTCCCTTAAGGGGCCACTCCCCCATCCCTGGTGGCTATTGGGTGAATCCTGCTTGGGGATCACTCTCCTGTGCTAATTCCCAAGCAGTGCTCTGCTGGGCAGAGGTAGCATTGGAAAAGGGGAGATTTGCCACTTTCCAACGATACCTCTCCCAAAGGAGAATGAGACTGCCTACTCCCAAACCCCCAGGAATGCTGTCTGCACACTGAACTGCAGCATCCTTTCAAGAACTTGAAATTGGGTGTTGTTTGTATGCAGAAGACGATGGTGGCTTCTCCTTGAAACTCTGCTCCGCTTCCAACACGTCTTTGAGCAGCACAGCATGACCATTCTCCACAGAGTTCATTAAGGTGAATGGGGGCACACCAATGACAGTGGAATGTCATGACTGCTTTATTAAACATATTACGTTTTTTATCTTCAACTTCAGCTTCTCTCCATGCAGTGCGCTCTGCACTCCCTTTTGTTTTCCCCGCTGCTACAAACATCAGGGGATTAGTCCCTCAAATATCTGCTCGGGTGGTCAGATATCCCCCTATTTGATATGCTACTAACTGAAGCACATATCTAGTGATTATTTGGAAAGAAGAATATTCCAACTGCCATTTAGATCCCCTCTGAGGAGAACTTTACCGACATGAAGTAGGTCAATGTAGATCATTCTATTCCCTTACCTGCTTTTTTCAAATCACTTTTTCTTTCTTGTTTTAATTATCCTGTGGCATCTCAATGTATTATAAATTAACGCCCACAGAGCTTTTCACTTGCCACATTATTTCTGACGCTGTTCAGTTTTTCTTTACTTGGCACAGTTGATTAAATGGAGAATGTCCACAAATGACTGACTTTTTGCGTATCTCTACTCATATTTGAGGATTCTTCTTTGAAGTATCGCATTTTTTGCCTCCTCATTTTCCAGTGATATTAGTTCTGTTTTCCTTACTATACATTATATCGAGAGAAGTAACAGAGTCCATAAGCGTTCTCCATCTTTGGTTCAGATTAACTCCTGTATCACACGATGCAGAAAGTCCTAGAAAAGATCTTTTATGGCCACTGATCCCAAAGAAAGTTTTTGATGATGATAATAAACGACAAGGATCTGCACAAAATGGATGGAGCTGGACTCGTTGTAATACGGTTAACTCCTCACACTCCTCGATGGCTTTTTCTAAGAAAACAACCAGCTTAGGCTCAGTTAAAAAATTAAAAAACATGTTTATTTTCCTAAATCACCTACTACTTTGACACTAGATGATTTCATGGAAGGGACAGAGAGCTCTCCAGCCCTTTGCTGTAGAATCTTGTACTATGTTGCAGAGACCGGAGGAATAATGGTATTCCTTGGATAGGAGGGTATCACACAAATTACAATGTTACAGTTATATTGAAGAATATGTGCTGATGTTTTTAAGCCTTCAAACACATTGACCTGCTCAAGAAAGTCACAGAGGATTTGGAGAACAGGAACAGAATGAACAATCTTTGACCACAGGGCATTCCTAGAGGGGCAGAGGGCCAAATATAGTCTCCTATTTCCATAAGATACTAACTAAGATTGTCCATTTTCATCTCTCCTTGCCTCTTAATATCCAGAGGCCACTTCACTTGGCCTACAGATCGAAACCCAGCGATATCAATATCCGTCTCATACAATATTCAGATTTGATGCAGATTGCTACTGCTACCAGGCTTCAAAAGAATCTTCACTGGTCTGACAACACAGTTTATATCTCCCAGGGTGCATTGGGTGCAACTGCCAAAAGATAGAAACAGTTTTTAGCATAGTGAACACAACTTAAGGCACTAAATGCTAGATACAGACTTTTTCACCCATGCTCCTTCAAAGGTACATATAGGAACAGAACAACTACACATACAGATACAGCTCTTTTAATCGACTTTCTACAAACACTAAGAGCTCACTATAATGGCTGACTGTGTTTGCTCTAAATTTCTTTGCTCTTTTGTGCTTTGTTATTTAATATAACTCCTTTTTTGTCGTCTGTTATAATACCACTTTACTGTCTTGGTACAGGAACCTGATGGCACTGTTGTCATGCTGTTTTGTCTAATCTTCTTGTTGAGAGAAAGTCTAGCTGTAATATGTTGTTTTATCCCTATGCAATCCATTTGTGCTCTTTGTTGCTAAGTTGATGGCTCTCCTCCTGTGTTTATTTATGAAACAACTAGAGCATGTCATTATTCATTTTCCTTTTTTTCCTTACCTTGTCTTTGATTTACATATAAAATGTCGCTCTTGATTTTGGTTCTATATGGATGCATGATCCACAGTCTTCCTTTAGGTGTTCCAGCATCCCTACACATTTAATAGTGTGTGGTTTTTATTTCATACTGACTCACTTGGTGGCTCACTTTTTAGCCACCTTTCCTCCTTACCTTTTATGTGTTTGGGAGGTTTCCCTGTCTCGTTTACTATTTCCTTTTCCTACCTATTTTTTTCTTTATTCTTTTCTTCTTTTTCTATAGCTGTACTAATTTTTTCATGAAACTAGACAGACACTATCAATATATTCATAAAAATTTTAGCTGAATCTCAGGATTATCACCTGGAATATTAAAGGTCCAAAGAATCCTATTCAGAGGCAACATGTATTATCCCACTAAGCTCAACTTACAGGGTCAATTAGTTCTGTTATGTTACAAGAAACTCACTTGTCCAATACTGATATATGAAGTTGCAGTAACAATGGGTTGGAGGAGTTCTCTTCTCTTCATGTGTTCCTAATACGGGTGGTATGGCTATTTTATGTGAAAAGCATTTAAATATATCAGTGGTTTCGGAGGAAAAAGACTTTAAGGGAAGATGGCTGTGGTCAAATTGAAAGTTAATGACTTTGATTTATGTATTATGAATGTCTATGGTCCTAATCACCCACATCCTGAGTTCTGGTTCAACATTTCCAAGACAATTACAAGCTACAATGCAGAATGTATTATGAGGAGACTGTAATCAAATAATGGACCTCTTTTTAGATAGACATTCTACTGTCAAGTTTATTTCCAATAATACACATAAAGCCTTTCAGCGGACGATTTTCCAACATGAACTCACAGATTAATGGAGATTCTTTAATCTGGATTCAAAGGAATATACCTTTTTACTCTCTAACTCATAATTCCCAAACCCAACTTGATTACTTATGTATTAGCAAATATATGATTCAAGCCCTAGTTGATTCAAAAATAGCTTATATAATAATTTCAGAGCATGTTCAGATTTGGACAGATTTCTATCTTCTCTACAGTAGTCCCAAATCTTCCAGGTGGTGATTTAATAATACTTTGTTAAGTGAACCGTCTCTCCTATCAGGATATGAAATCTTTCTTCATGAATTTGTTACATTTATTACAACAGAAAATATATTGGCTCATATATTCTGGGACACGCTTAAAGCAGTCTCTTGAGCATTTATTATTAATTAAGTTTCAACTATAGACAGCTGAGAAAGAATCCTTAGCTATTCAAAACAAGATTAATAAAATATAACACACATATTACACTACCAATCATGATAAAATAAACCTAGAAGAGCTCATCAGTGTTAAAATGCAATTTAATAAACATTCCACTGACAAAGCTTGTGGTTATATATTAAATCTTAATGCCTGGTAGTGTCAGGGGGGCAAAATAGATTTGGTCACCTCCTTGTAAATTATTCCAAATTTAAAAAAGAGAAATTGACTAATAGCTAGCTGGTGCTCTCAACACGGCGCGATCGAGCACCGGGACGTTCTCCTCAGTTCCATCGTGAACCAAGGAGCCCGGTTTACAGGCGACTGCGCTCCGCAATTTGAAGCCGCCGTATTCAAATCAAGGTCCACTGCCGATTACTGCTACGAGACCCCTTCCAGGAGCCCCATTTTAGGCTTCCTGTCCCGCCAACGAGCCGTCTTGAAATTCAGGAACCGATTCCCGATACCTTAGATCATATGTCCCTTGAATGCCTCTGCGCCCAATCAACCCTAGCCTCTTAATCAGAACAGGCTCCTCACTGGATACCTCAACACCAAGGTGCAAGGTGCCTTCCCAATCGCTCCACATTGCAGCGTTTAGAACAGCCCCAGCTCCTCCACAGACGACAGGTGGACAGCGCGGTTGACATCCCGCTCCTCGCGTTCATGCTTTAAATTCAGGCAGGCAATGTTTGTCCTGATGATGATCCACTATTTTTAACTGGATCGAAACGCCGTCGACATGATATGTGGGTTTAACACTAGTTCACTATTATGTGCCTAAAGTGATGTGTTTCCCACATATGTGAAGCAAATACATTGTAAATACTGCTTTTTTGCTCCTTTTTCCTCACATGCCTGAAATACCTTATATGTATGTATTGTCTAAATGTACGTGTAGCATTGTGGATGCAGGACTGTGTCCCACTGTTCCATTGTTTTTCTCCAGAATCAATTTATTTAATCATTGAATAAATCCTTAAGTCCGGCTGGACTTTTTGTTCATTATAGTGCATATTGTGGCCTATAATTATTATGATTGTTATTTTCCTTGTCAAGGACCTTTGTTTCTTTAGTAATTGATACCCCAGGTCCTTGCTTACCTAGAGGGTTCCCTTGTCTTTAAAAATAGCTCTCAACACTACAGCATTCTAAATGGTAACAAGAAAACTACCACAACTGAAAAGACATTACATAAAGTCCCTAAGGTCCGACTCCATATCATGTAGGTCCTGACTCCATCTTAGTTCACGGAGGCTGCCATCTTTCTTAACTTAGACAATGGCAGCCTTCATATTCCCTGATTTATGCAGAATCATTGTCATTTCAGTCTTTAAACGCATACGTTGCAAGACTATATCTTTCTAGGAACTACTAAAGCATCAAGTTCTTTGTATAATGACATAGGTACCACATCTAATGTGATATTCGTCTGGGTCAAATGTCTACTCCTCATCATGTCAAGGTTAAATAAGAACACATATCGACATACAACCAAAATAGTGTAGTCTGAATTGACGTCCTTTTACCTTATATGTTCATAAGGAAACTAGCATGCATACCTTGATGCACATAAGCTATATCCAACATTTCTAAACGTATGCCAGCAATTCCAATGTCTGATAGGATTTAGAATATAAGTCTTCCACTTGACCACTTGTCAGGAGAGGTTCTTCACTCAGATTATTGCCTGTGATTGTGCCAGATTCAGTCACACCTGCTGCCAGTACACTTTGTAGATGATAAATTTTGCCTGAAGACTAAAGCCGCTAAAGCCAAGTCCCAGGAGAAGGCAGACTGACTGCTACTGCAGTGGGTGTTTCCCCTTCACAGGTAACACTGTCTTCACGACTCCACTGATAAAAACAGCCTTTGCTGTCAACAAGGTATGCAGTGCATCTCTTCTCCCTAAGAAACTCTAGATTGCAAGTTGCTCTGCCTTATATGCTCTCATAGCATTGCGCATAGAAGTAGACATTAGGGTGTTAGGTTTACATAATATTTTATATGACATTTTAATAATGCTGGAAATAGTGATTTTATTCTCTTTATTCATAACATGTCTTGTTGCTGTTTTAATATTATTCTGTGTAGTTCTTTCAGATCTATTGAGAAACAGATTGTCCTTGTAGTGATAAATACTTTTAATTTAAGAGTGTTCATTTTTCATAGCACCCTGTGTGTGATAATGTGAACGAGATACGATTTTTGCAGTTTCTTTTGAGCCCCTTATCCCTTTATGGGATTGTTAGTATCCAAAAAGCAATACATATATGTCAATTGCACTTTGAACAGCGTCTTGCAGCACTACAATGATTAGTGTTTCACATTAGTCGCTGGCACATTGAACCAAGTTCACCTGTGACACTCATGGGCAGGAAGGCAACTCTGGTAGAGTTGAGTCAAAGTCGTAGCTTACGCAAAAGACTGGTGAAGAAGAAAACCAGCTAGCAAAGATCAATAAATAGAGACATCAAATTTTATTTTAGTTTCATTAGACACAAATTAATTAGACACAAGCGAATACAAAATGGTAGAAAAAATGTATATAAGAAATTCACAAAGAGGCTGCCAAAAGTTTCTTAAACAAATTGCTTGCCATTGCTTAGTGGAAATCTTCAGAACTGCAAGGAATGACTGATGTATGGATGATGGAAACATTGTTTCAGATGGGTTTAAAGTTCTGTGCACAGTTCACCTCCCCCAGGAAGCAAAACTTCTTAAGATTTGACAGTATATTTATAAATTATCAATGAGCAAGCTGCGTTATTGTATGGATCCTTCCATTGGCAGAGCGTGCACAGCATTTCCTAGCTATAATGAAGTGCTGTGCACTGTTCGTGGCCATGTGTGGGACAAATCAAAGATTTCCACCTGAATGTCCACCTTTGAAATAAAATGATAGACTATTAAATGAAAACTCCCACTTTCTAGCCCTTCAAAGATGACAGCTTGCTGGTTGCCTTTGCAAAATAAAGTGCACTGCTTTTTATATACACAAAGAGTGTGATTATATTACATACACCCACACAGCCACTTCTGCTAGGAACTAATGCAGAGCCGCACTCTCTGTAATAACGCATCAACTGGATTGCTACGTTTACCACCTCTTAGTGTTTAAAATATTCAATTACTGTACTTCTTACAAATGTCACCAAAATATTAAAAAACGTAATTTAAGCATTTTGATCCTCTGCAAGGTTTGTCTCCCTTAAACAAGATGTTACGCCACCCCTTCATAGTAATGTAGCCTACCATACAGAATACAATTTGCCTGCCAAGGTTTCAAAGTGACATCAAATAAATAATAAGACTGAAGTTCCATAATTGTCTGTGATGTCAGTTGGAAACGAGAGATTGAACCCCCCCTATTATTGATAATAACTGATGGAAATGTCAATCTTTTGGGGTATTCCCCCCACTTTTTGCCCTAACTGTTTTAATGAATTTATAAATCTGTGTGCTTTACCCATGCTACCCAGGAGTTCCTGTACTGCCCCCTTTAAATATGTCAACATTAGCTTAACCCTAATTAGCATAATAATCTTTTCCATAAGACCTCAGCATATGGGGCAGAAATACACCAATGGAATGAAAAGTTACTGGTCGCTTGTGGACTGCAGCTCTAATTGTGCCATACACTACAGTGACAGATAAAACATGGCTTCGGACTACCTTGTGGAGCCTGACTGCAGCAGCCTAAAACCTGCTTTGGAGACCTGGCAAATAATCACTTTTACCTGAGATGTCCTGACGCACACCCTATTTATTATGTGACTTTCATTCAAATGAGGCTCTTTATCAATGTTGTCGTGCAGCACCCGCGTAGGTGCGCCGTTCCTTTCGCACCTGAACATAGTCAAACTATAGAGTGATGACCCGCCGGTTTAGCAGGTCAAACAAGGGTTGCACAGCCTTATATGCGTAGGTATTCCAAATAATACACTTCCACCATGGTAATCCAATTTGAATCATTTTATTTTCTCTTGGTTTCTCAAGTTCATCCATTTTTTAACCATCACATCAAAAGTTCCGAAATTCATCAACTTTTTGTTTTTTTATAATTCGATGTATTGCTCATCCAGGCCTATACAGGAACATTTAGCAAATTTCCAAACATCCACCAGATTCGATATACATCATACTCTATGTATTTCGGTTTAAAAACAACCTTACTCAGGAGTATCTATAAATAATAAAGAATATATTAATTTTAGTCGCGGTTGCATATAAACCACACCATTAATTAAAACATTCTTGTCCAAATCATTTGAATATATGCCAAACAATTTATATTTAACCCTTTCGATGCTGATGACGAGCTCAGCTCGTCATCACCCACGGGTGTCGTGTGCTGATGACGAGCTGAGCTCGTCATGGTGCCAGCCAAATGGCAAAATCCAGCACAGCGCAAAAATCCCCGCAGCAGCCATGTGGTTAAAGTGCCATTAAATCATACATCCCTGACCCCACTTAATACTTGCAGACTACAACCCAACACGACAACTAATTATATGTGACCCTCGAGTCTGCCCCCTAACATAACCCTTCCACACTGTTCAACATTAACGTGTACCTTCAACCTACCATCCCTAAGTGAACTGTCCCCCTAAAAAATCATCTATGCACCTCCAACCCTCTGTATCCTATTAAAAAAAAACCCATCATAAACTAAACCAAACTGCACTCCTTCCCTATATGCGATCTTATCACCTTTTCCAACCCCCATGCATACCTGATGTTAAGAATCACAGCGCATCCACCCCCTCGTCCATGCTTGTGGTTCATTTTATTTGGCCGTGCTACTCATCCCGTATTTAAATTGATATTACCCGCCCCTCCACTCTGGTCATAGGTGTAAGCCGTCACATGTCTGCCCTCCACCAACCAATCACAATGTCTCCAATTGTATTAAATTATAATAGTGCTCCTCATACTCCTAAATGCCACAAACAGACCCACGTAAACTCAAAAATTGTGCCCATAAACAATGCGTGCTTCATATCCAATTACAACCAGTCCATATAGATGACTTCTCTATTTCTTGAACATGGTGAATCTCTTTCCACGTGAAACGCCATGTTCTCCTTTTATCTCTGTTTATTTATTGTTCTTACCGGTGTGCTATCATGCGTTGAAACGGATATTATAACAACATTACCTGAGATGTCCTGAAGCGCACCCTATTTATTACGTGACTTTCATTCAAATGAGTCTCTTTATCAATTTTGGCATGCAACACCCTCGTAGGTGCACCGTTCCTTTGGCACCTGAACATAGTCAAACTGTAGAGTGGTGACCTGCCGGTTTAGCAGGTAAAACAAGGGCTGCAGAGCCGTATATAAGTAGGTATTCCAAATAATACACTTGTTTAAAATTGTGCCATACACTACAGTGACAGATAAAACATGGCTTCGGACTACCCTGTGTAGCCTGACTGCAGCAGCCTAAAACCTGCTTTGGAGACCTGGCAAATAATCCTTTTTGGCAGGCAAGAAACACTGCTTTTCAAAAATTAATGTCACCCCTATGTACAACTTGTCACCCACAATGTAGGGCACCTGGTATTGAAATGAGGAACATGTGCACAATTAAAATTGCCATGCTCATCCAGTGACAGGGCCCAAAAAGATATTTTCACTGGCATTGCTGTAGATGAATTCTAGAAAATTTCCAAGTGGAGATTAAAAACTTTAATCTGTAACTTTTGACAGGAAACCATTATATAAATCATTCAAAGATAATTTTTCATATTTATAAAAAATACAATCCATTGGAGACATGAGATATTAAATAAGTAATCAGGAAAAGTAACTTTTAATAAGTTACCATTTTCGTGCCTAAAGCACCGAAAGGCTAATTTGTTTTAGCTCTTCGGCAGCTGCCCAACTAGAGCTTGACCTTAATGCAACATTAAAACTGTTCCCAGAGCAGGGACAATAGCCCCTCTGAGGTACTTTTCTTGCCCCTGCATAAAGACCTGTTGAGTGGATTGAGGAACTTCATTAACTTGTAAAGAGGCCTTCCCTTTCACAAATACATATAAAACGAGGCCTGGAGAAGGCAGTCCTTTGTCATCCCTGTCTGGAGGCCACAACATCCAGTAGGAGGAAAAGTACCCCCAGAACCAGTTTTGAGTGACCACAGGAGAGGGGACTGCTCGTTTCTCTGGCCACTCCACTGGGTGGGAACATAGGCTCTGTACAAGGGATGAAGGGATTCTCCAACTTAAATCATTCTAGCTGTAAGGTGCACAGTGAGATTGTTTGCATTAGGGAAAACAGGAACTGCTGCAAACCTGCATAGGGTTGATGCTGGGAAAGTTTATCTCATTAGCTAAGGAAGAGCCTGGAGTCACCCCCATCCACAAGCTGGTGTCAACTATAAATGCGTCACCCCAAGACATCCTCCCCAGAACACTCGCTGGAGCTGTGGAAGAACAGAAGAGGACTAGCCCCTGCTTGCTGTGACCTGAGTGAAGCCCTGTAGGACTGTACCTACTCCCTCCTCTACCCAGGACATATACCTGGAATCCAAGGGTCAGTGAGCTGACCCTCTATGTGGCCACAGGCACATAACAATCTGAAAATAACACTTTTTTCTTGGAAGACCAGTTTCCCACTACCAGCTGGACCTGCCAAGGACCCTGCAAATTCCTAAGAACTTCCCCTGAAGCCTGACAGCATTAGATGAGGAGTTGAGGGGAAAAGAAGCTGACAGCAGTAGAACAATTTTCGATTTCCAGAACTTTGGAGGACTGGAATCAACCAGGGCTTAATGTGAGCCTATAGTTTCCGGGGCTTGGCGCCAGCACTTAATTGTCATCACCGGAGCTTGTGACAGTCGCCCACTGTCTGCCCAATTTAGAGATGACCATAACAACATTTAATTATTAATTCAATATACAAAAAAATTATTATTACCTGTCCTCCAAGCTATTCTTATAGATTTGGAGTGCCTGAATTAGTCCGAATTGTTACACCTGTAGGAGTGTGATGGTCAGCAGCTGTGATGCTACTATCATTGGCAATACTGGCAGGGGCAATCTGTGCTGCAAGCTGCAGTGGCTTCCTGGCATGTATTCTTTTATAAATTAAGCACTGTAACATCCCTGGGCTGAAGAAACAGGTTTGTCCCACTTGAAGCTCCTCCGCTGCAGAAAATCATTTTCCGCAGGACCTCAGCATAAAGGTAACCAGCCTTGTAGAGTTCTGTTCGGATATAGCCTGCTCCTTGATCCGCAGGAGCAATCGGAGCTCGAAATAAGAGACCAAATCCCAAAACAGATATCAGGTGAAGGTACCAAAAGTACTGGGTCGACGTGATCACTTCTCTGGGTGCGAAATGTGAACTTTTCCTGTTTAGAGTTTTTCAAGCCAAAGCCAATGGCTCCAGTGGGACTTAGTTCAATGCCTACCCAACTTAGGCGAGCCTTTCCTGAACACAACATGTCATCTAGCCCCACTGAGAGAATTTAACTTCCATTTTACTAAGTTGGAAGGTAAAATCCTTGACAAAGCCGTCCCACTTGGTGTATCTGACCTCGGGATCCATCGTGGTTGGGCCCAAAGTGCGTCTAGGCCTAGGTCCATCACACTTCCATAGTAAAGTAGCATAGCATACTGATAAAATGAAATTATAGACACTTATTTCCAGTGAGAGTTTCAAGGTGATATCAAATCAGACAAGAGTGAAGTTCCATCATTGTCTATGATGTCACTTGGACAATAGACTATCAATGCTGCTTAGCACTTTTTGGCGCTATATTCCTGTAAACTTTAAACATTTTAATCAAACTGCCTCCCTTTCTCATAACACCAGTGTAGTCGTCCCTCCATCTCCTCAATAATGGCCAGCCCCTCTACTCTCAATGTGAAAGCATGCACTTGTGGCTTCTTTATCAGACACGTCTCCGCGCCGAAAGGTTTCTCTCCGAAACCCTCGGGGGAGCAGAGGTTATAGGGGTTAAGCTCAGGCGGGGAGCGGTTTGCGTGGTGTTCTTGGTGGTATATCGGCCACCTTGGGCGTCGCCAGACTTCCCGACTCTCTTCACGAGACTGGTCCAGGACCTGCGCACAAGATATGATAAAATGGTTGTTGTCGGGGACTTCAACTATCATTGGGAAAAATCCCCTAAAGAGGGGCAAGCATTACAGATCGAGGAGGCGATCTCCTCCTTAGGTCTTACCCAACAGGTTAAGGGACCGACACATGAGAAAGGACATGTGCTCGACTTAGTCTGGACTACCATGCCAGCCCAGGGTGCTACGGAAATCCTGCCTTGTGCATGGTCAGATCATTTTTTAATAAAGGGCAGACTCTTACTGAGGGGCCACCTGTCCAAACCTGGGGAGGGCTGGAAAATGGCCCGGAAGTGGAGAAATCTTGATAGGGAGAAATTGGTCCACCTTTTGGAACACCCCCCTTCAGCAAAAGAGCTGGTTGACAACGTTGATGTCCTTTGTGATCACCTCCAGCATAAACTGGGGAGTGCCATTGATGTGGTGGCACCTCTCCGCAGGGTGAAGAAGGTGGCGAGAGGAGCTGGGGCTCCTTGGTACAATGATTCCCTAAGGGAGATGAAACGTGGGGTGAGGAAGAAAGAACGGGCATGGCGTAAAAAATACGACGCCATTGCCAAGCAAGATTACGTCTCATCCTTAGCTCATTACAAACTAGCCATACAAACTAGGAAGGCTGCGTTCTTCGAGGAAAGAATAGCTGCAGCAAGAAATCCGCAAAAAGAAATCTTTCGGGTCCTGGCGGAGCTCAGGGTAAACAAAGAACAAAACCCTGAGTTCACTCAGGAGGACTGTCAGAGGTTCCAGGACTTCTTCGTAAAGAAGATATCCGATATTTTGGACGAAATTGCTGCAACCACACTCCTCGAATGTCCTTGCCTACCGGACCTTACTGCCCCGTTAAATATCTCACCATTAGCTGAGTTCCCCCCAATTTCTAAACAGGAACTACTTAAAATCATAGACCGAGTTAAATCGGGTTCCTTGGTGGATCCATGCCCTCCTGACGTATTCAAGTTGGCAGTACCAGGAATTGAGGAAGAGGTTCTGCATCTATTGAACACCTCTCTTAGTACAGGACAGATCCCTCTAGCCTTTAAAGAGGCTCGCCTGATTCCCTTACTGAAGAAACCTGGTTCGGACACGAAGTGTTTGAAAAACTTCCGGCCCATCTCTCAGTTGCCTTTTTTGGCTAAAGTGATTGAGCAGCATGTGTTAGCTCTACTCTCGGGCCATCTAGAGAGCAACAACCTGCTGGAGACCAATCAAGCAGGGTTCCGTGCTAATCATAGCACGGAACTAGTCATGCTATCTATCCTAGATGAGCTAAGAGTTCGGGCTGATATAAAAACACCGAGCGCCCTGATACTACTGGATCTCTCCGCGGCGTTTGATACCGTGTGTCACAAACAGCTTCTGTCGCGGTTGAGATCCTTTGGCATCATGGGCACAGCACATGCATGGCTTACATCATTCTTGCAGGGTAGGACACAACGAGTACAGTTGGGAGATCTACTTTCCACCTGTGCTCCGATCACCTGTGGGGTCCCACAGGGCTCTGCGTTGTCACCCCTACTTTTTAATATCTACCTGCAGCCATTAATCGCCCTCCTGAATAGGTTGGACTGCCTAGTGTATAACTATGCCGATGATACCCAGATAATCATCCGGCTGGATGATGGCCCGGGAGCATCTACCAGGCTGCAGGACATACTGAAAGCCACGGTCAACTGGATGTCCGAGAACTCCTTGAAAGTCAACCCGGATAAAACGGAAGTGTTGCCCATTTCTATCTCGGGCAACCCTTGGAGTGATAAATTCTGGCCCATGGAGCTGGGTACACCACCGAAACCAGCGTCCGCAGTCAAAAGTCTAGGCCTATATGTGGATAACAAATTATCCATGGAAAAACAAGTTACCACGGTAGTGGGTACGTGCATAGGCCTTTTAAGACAATTAAGGAAGATCTCTGCCTTACTTTCATTCCCTACTTTGAGACACGTGGTCTCAGCCACAATTCTGGCTAGGCTGGACTACGGGAACTCCCTATATATAGGTTTGCCCCAGCGGCTGCTGGACAAACTACAGGGGGTTATGAATGATGCAGCGAGGCTGATCTATAAAAAACCCAGGACTGCTCATTCCTCTCCCTTGATGCAGGAGTTGCACTGGCTCCCAATTCGTCAGAGGATTGTTTTTAAAGGATTGTGTATCGCTCACAAAGCTCTGTATGGCAAAGCACCAAAATATCTGAAATCCCGATTATCCCCCTACACACCGGGTAGGACTTTGCGCTCGTCGGATGCCACTCTTTTGTCCCAACCCCGCTTCAAATTGACTACGGTGGGGGGTCGTGCGTTTTCCAACACGCTCCCAGCCTTATGGAACAAACTGGCTCCAGAACTCAGGAAGGAAAGTAACTTACTATCCTTCAGAAAAAAACTAAAAACTGTACTGTTCAAACAAGCATGGAGCAGATCTTAGGTGCACAGGAGGGTTCAAGTGAATGTAACATCTCACTACGTAAATCTGGACTAACAGCGCTTAGAGACCCCGGTGGTTATAACGCGCCATATAAATTAAATAAATAAATAAATAAATAAATAAATAAATAAACAGGGGCGATGACAGCTGGAAGTCAAAGAGTAACCCTGCATTCCTGTGCCTCCCTTAGGTTTGCAGACATCAGAGAGATTTGGACACTTCCATCAGATATCTGCCACAGCACTACTCTAACACAAGAACAGTGCTTATTCTTATATCAGTGCAAAAAAAAGAATTGATGGACAGAATGCAGAACAATGTCATACATTCACCCCAGTACATAGATCTGGGCCTAATCCATTGTTTTTTTGCTCACCATGCCATTCCAGTTTGAACCCAGCCATATGCAAATCAGTCTTGACACTGTGTCCAATGGGAACAGTCCAGCCCGAACTGCCAGGCCAGGTCCTCCCGGAACTGGGGCGTGGAAGTGAGCTAAAGAACGATGATGGATTCGACCCAGATCTGTGACTGGGGGTGAGGGTCTGAAAAGTTTCAGCGCTCTGTACATCATCTCCTTGTGATATTTAACCTTCAGTGTTCACGAGGCGCTTGTCGCGGACGTCACTCACGTCGCTCTTTACGTAATCATTACGGCTCAGTAGCCCTCCTGTATTTCTGTGTTCACTTTGAAGCCTGTTTGAGGGTTATATTCTTTGCTCGTTATCCCCTGTGCCCCGCCAAGAGTAATTTAGCGAATTGGCTCTCTGCATTTAACCTTTAGGATTACCGATTGGCCAGCCGCCTTTAAATGAAGGCACGGAGATATGTGTTAAGGAGCAGGATTGTGGATGCAGACTTTTCAATGAAGCTATTCATAATAAATCATGCAAGGCAGATTTATTAATGCATGCAGAGCCACCTTGTGTAGTAAACCCAGAGTAATGAAGGCAATTTAAATTGCTGCCTTACATTACTCTGCATTGGGCAAGGCGTTTCCATGGGAGGAGGGTAGGCAATGCCATGCATACACTCATGGATTTTAGCGCAATCTCAGAGTTACTAGGGTAAGTAAATCTGGGATTGCTTCAAAATGGTACGCTATCCCAACGCGGCATAATAGGGAGAAATATGTTTATTTCTCAGTGTAGTTTCCTCTTTCTATGTGTACTGCATTCTGCACCTCACGTAGAAAGAAGAAAATACCTCTGAAGATTGTTTTTGTGCTGAAGGTGCCTTTCCTGCAAAAAACAATTCTGACTGTAACGCTGGCACCCTTGCGTCAAGGCACAAGGGTGCCTGCATTGTTGCTAAGCAGCCAGCGGAAAGAGAGAACAAGGAATGCAGCATACCTTAGTAAATATGGGCCCTTCCTGCTTTCTCCATTTGAAGCAGTGCAAAAAGTTGTCTTGCTGCATTGCTCTGCATCACATTTTAGTAAATCTGGGCCTGCAAATCTAGTTGCCTGGGAATACTGAGCAGGTAAGCGACAGGAGGGGACTAAAAAGAAGCAGTAGTCCACCCCACGGATGTCTTTTAACCCTATTCACTTGTATGAATCAGAAAACAAAAGCTCTAGAATCAGGTTGGAAGGGGATTCGGGTGGATGCTACCAGGGCCGGACTGGCCATAGCGGGCACCGGGCATTTTTCCGGTAGGCCGCTAGGGTGGGGCCGGTGTTGGGCTCCTGGGGGGCCCTTTGTGGTACCGGGGCTCGTCAATATCGGCCCCCGTAATAAAATCGGCTGAAAACGGCCTTCGTAAACTGTTCAGCTGCACTCACCCTCACCCCAGGGGGGCGGCTCAGCAGTTTGCCAGGGCCGGTTTCTATTCCCAGTCCGGCCCTGAATGCTACACATATCTGTGAACATTTTTCAAGAACTGTGACATTGTGACCTGTAAACCTGGTCCTCGTGAACATGTTTGACGAACAGCTGGCACTACAGAATTGCAGAAACATGTTGACAACCTAAGGGTCCCTTATTAACATGGCCCTCTTGTTCCCAAGTGATCCCGTTCGTATCCAAGACAAATAAAGCTGCCTGTCGAAAGACCACTAAAAGGACAGAGCCTGTGAAAACTGCATGTTAGCCTTGAATTACGCCATTTTGCACCTTATGCAACAGTTGCAAAGCACAAATATGAACCGCAGGAGGTCATTGTTCAAAATGAAGACACCTCAATAGTGAGCACAGGTATTTGATTCTGCTGGAGAGCTTTCAATTTCAATATTAAATTTAAAATGCATGGAGTCTTTAACTGAAGGACTGCACAACTCAGTCCCTTACCTTGTCATGGGTTTATCGCAGGGGTATCCCTCCAATGCTTTCACATTTTGGGCGAGATGTATCAAAGGAATGTACTCCTTTTGTGTCTATGGGAAAATGTGTTCATACATATGGCCCTTAATTTCAAGGTATTCGCGCAAACTCTATTCACCTAGAGTGAATTTTATTATTTTTTTGCTGCCGGAGGTAATAGTTATGCTGAAAATCTGGTATAGACCTAGCCAGAGTGGTCCTTCTCTGTACATTCCTAACTTAAACACCTATATAATGTATATATTCCCACTCAGGTACGTGCAGCATTTCTTCAGACCCTCAGAGAGCTGTTCCATCTTCAGAGTAGTACACTCAGCCTATTATTAAAGTAAATTTAACCAAGGGATTCTCAGCGCTCACGAGGCGTTTGTCGCGGACGTCACTCACGTCGCTCTTTACGTAATCATTACGGCTCAGTAGCCCTCCTGTATTCCTGTGTTCACTTTGAAGCCTGTTTGAGGGTTATATTCTTTGCTCGTTATCCCCTGTGCCCCGCCAAGAGTAATTTAGCGAATTGGCTCTCTGCATTTAACCTTTAGGATTACCGATTGGCCAGGCGCCTTTAAATGAAGGCACGGAGATATGTGTTAAGGACACGGCTGTGTCCTCGCCTTCTGTCAGCTAAGGAGTCTGCACCAGCTGTTGATGCGAATCAAATTATGCAAATTATATTCATAGCGATGAGGCGCAGCTACTACGGGTTTCAGAAAGGCTAGTAATCAAGGCTAGAGGGAGCCACTTTGACATATTACGTGTGAAGTGCTGCCTCCGCGTTCCCCCCCGTGTCCCGCAGCAGCAATTCCTTTAGTTTGACGAAAAATATCTCTTCTCTTTGCAAACACTTTTACCAATCGAGTCACAATGTATAATATAGATAGTTTAGAATGCTTCTCAGTGCAGAAAATACAATTAAAGGGCACAACTTAAATACTGCAGATAATACTGAATTTAGTTGGCAACAGTTTAGTCAAGGGTAGATTGAAAACAAACAATGGGATATTGAATATAAACTCTACATTTAAAAAGGTCTTATAAAAAAGTGTTTTTATTGAGAGATTTCCCAAAAATAGGGATTGCCATCCATTAATGTTTTTATGAATAAGGAAGAACATGTCAATAAAACAAAAGCAATGGATAGTTCCTCGTTTTGTACTTCTTTTTGATTACTTTATGGGGTAATTAAGCACAAAAGTAGTGCAAAGGGTAATGAATGCTGTACAGGGCCGGACTGGCAACACAAACCAGCCCTGTCAATTCTGCCGGACTGGCCTGGGCGGAGGTGGGCGGAGGTGTGGTTTGGGGGGGGGGAAGCAGCACTTCTTCCATTTTGGCACCGCTGCCAGTTTTGTTACACGGGGCCGAAGACCGGTCCAAGTAAAAAAATAAAAAAAGGCCCCTGCTATTTGAAAACTGGCCCCCACCCTTCCGACCTACCAGGAAAACGCCCAGTGCCTGCTACGGCCACTCCAGCCCTGATGCTGTATGTAGCAAGAATAGCCGGTGCTACACGCACATTTACAGAAGTATGTGGAAATGTGTAGAAAGCAAAGAAATTGTCATTACCTCCTCGTCCGTCTTCCCGTCCCATTCCTCATCTATGAGCAGCTCACCTGCTCCATCGAAACCTATTACCTAGCAGAGGTTAAACACTTCCCCCAATATGGTGCTGACTACCCGGCATACATAAGGGGGGCACTGCGTCACCACAATGGTCTAAGAATACGAAAGAAACCCAAGGAAAAGAAGAACACAAAACAATCACCATAAACAGAAACAGGGAGGGAGTGACAGACTCATGAATAGAACAGGAGGACCAGGACTCGGAGGAATGAAGATTACAGGTGAGTAACGGGGCGTTACGTTGACCGGAGAGGGATGCTGAAGAGGTTCGCATTTCGTTTGAGGTTGAGAGGATGATGGTCAATAGGAGAATTTTGAGATCCTTCATGAAGCACTGTATTAAGAGAAGAGATCTTAGCTGCAGTTGGAG
This sequence comes from Lissotriton vulgaris, assembly GCF_964263255.1. NCBI lineage: Eukaryota > Metazoa > Chordata > Amphibia > Caudata > Salamandridae > Lissotriton > Lissotriton vulgaris. Next base: position 202,753,316 of record NC_141696.1, read on the forward strand.
TCAACATGTTGCCTGGGAGCATATGAAGACAAGGCTTGTTCTTTGAGAGATTGTTGGATTTCACAGACCGCTGCAAGTTATTCGATTGCTTCCTGAGTTTATTTACTCAGTCGTCCAATTGATTTGATTTTACAGCCTTGTCCATTACACTGGAAGCCTTATAGCTATTGGGAACTAGAAGAGTGACACAGTGCAGTTGCTTTAGTAGAGGGAAGATTTGTTCCAATTTTTTAATGATTGTTAAGTGCCCTTCTTGGTGAAATACCATCTTGTAAGGGAAGAAGTCTGGTGTAGGGGAGACCCACTGAGGGGGGTATTGCCATACTCATTGTGACTATTGATAGCTCAACTATGGAAAATAAACTGTTTATGGGAGGGATTTTTGATTTTGAGAAGTAGGCGGATTTCTTCACATGATCTCTGAAGGAATGGGTTTAGTCATTGTGAAAATTAAGGGATTTTGTACAGGTCGAAGATTTTCAAGTGGAGTCCTCTAACGAGATGCTAGGGGTTCAGGCCCAAACTTGGATAATGTCAAAATATGACTGAGTTTATTGATATCATTAGCTGAAAACAATGCCAATTGACGATTGAAGAGTCAGAGGTAGTTGTCATTAAGTTGGCCACGATATTGGAGAACAGTTGAATTGTTAAGGGTTGGAGAGAGTGCCACGATGGAATGAGCCCACACCTCCCTCCCTCTCAGCCGTGGTATAATGCCTCATATGTTTGGGGCTACTAAGTATCTGCACAAGTGTCATATTATGATTGCAGTTTGCTGGTTTCCAGATTTTTGACAATCTGAATAAAGAATTAGTTTTTAAAAAATGTCAGTGAGGCGAGAGCAGATGTATGTCTTTCCATTGTGAATATTTGTGGTGTTGAACTCCTTTCTCACTGCCGATGTTTTCCTATTGACATGTTTATTAATTTCTGTGGGTTTGTCAGCCAAATCAGGGGTGTCAGGAGAGAAAGGTGCACAGCAGCTTTAGAAAGAGCTTTGCATTCATTTTTGGTTTTGAGTGTGGCACTGATTTGATGATGTACGTTTTGTGCGCTTAGTGAGTTAGGCTGTGAGTTGCAAGAGCAGTTGGGGGCTTTAATCTATGTCATGTAATTTTTCGCAGACAGATGTATTTCCTAGCTGGATTAATTTCACTGGTATGCCAGGGTACAGAACGTTCAGATTTTACACTTCTGGTGTGTGAAGAGGCATGAGCCTGGTGTTATCTTTTGATTGTGGTGGTTAATGTTGCATGTTCTGTAGGAGGCCAGGAATAGTGTGTTTGTTCAAAGGCATCTATGCATGCATTGTAAAAGGTCAAAAAGGTACCTGTGGTTGCTTGAGGACCGCAATGGGGATTAGAATAGCATCATGATTAGACCAGTCCGAAGTAGGCTAGTGACCACGTCCAAATTCAAAATGAAGAAGTGGGGGGCGTGGCTTGAACGCCGTACAAGATGGCGGACTGACCTCGGAGCTCCGTCAGCCGTCCACCGGAACCGGCGATTTTCTCCGCTTTTTCCAAGCAAATGCGAGCGCTGTCGCCAGAATCCGCCGCCGGAACATGAGGTGAGCAGGGGGAACTAAACTGCTCTCCTCGGAACCGGCGGTGTCAGATTATATCATCTGTGACGCGCTTCGCTCTTCAGCGGCCGCCATTTTCGCCAGTCTTGGTGCGCAACGTTCCCTTCCTCAAAGCGCCGCTTTTCCAATGCAACATACGCAATGCGGTTGTTACAAGCACCGAACTCTTGCTTTTCCTATCTCCTCTTCACCACTTTATCGCCTCATTTGTAAAGTGTATCTACTGGCTCTGTGACAGGAAGCAACGAGGTATTTTCTTATCTCCTAACTGAACGCTAGTTCCTCATGTATGTTATCATACTTTCTACAACATTCTGTCACACTGCTCCACATTAACTCTTATGTTACGCCAGCGCTTCAATATGTTTTTCTCCCAGACATGAGGTGATATTCTCCCTGCACAATCTTTCTGATTTCTCTGAGGAGACAGTATAAATTTTGTGGACGAACATTGTGCTCATTCTCTGCACTCCTTCACAAGTTGTGGTGTCACTACACTTCTTTTTCCCGTTATTTATGGGGAAGCTTCGTCACCTCAAGCTTACAGCCTCCAAAGCTAAACCACAGCTTTCCTCAGACTCTGACTCTGCGCCTCACGTCATGGATGACTCTGTTCCTGTCAAACCGACCACAGCTCACGGCGCAATTCCTAAATCTACTACACCTAGTAAGCTTCTTCAACCTGCCTCAATAAAACGTCTGAAAAAAGACCCTCCATCTCCAGATTCCTCAGCGCATTCTGCGTCAATGGATCTTATTCTGGAGGAGCTTCGTGCACTCAAACCCTTCATGGCTGAAACGACTAAAACTTTACAATTCCTTCACGACAAATGGTCTACTCTGGAATCGAGGGTTTTATTGGTGGAACAATCTACAGAAACTCTTCAAACTTCCTGCGCAAAAATTACACTCTTGGAAAAGGATATTTCTCTTTTGAAGCGACAGTCGGAAGAGTTGGAAAATCGTAACAGGAGGAATAACCTTCGCCTTTATAATCTTCCGGAACTTACAGAAGGATCCGATCCGACAGCTTTCTTCCAAACATTTTTGCCAAAAATTTTGGATCTTCCTTCTTCCACCTCTCTTAATATTCAACGTGCGCACCGTCTTGGTCCTAAAGTCTCCACCAAGCCCAGAGGAGTCATCATGCTGTTCCTCCAATATACTGATCTTCTTCAAGTATTATCAGCAGCAAAGACTAAAAAACAAATTATGTGGGAGGGTCGCAGGCTATACCTCTCTCAGGACGTTGCTAAAGTCACAGCTGATCGTCGAAAGCAGTTCCTTGATTTACGACCACGTTTGAGAGATCTTGGCGCTCGTTATGGACTGCTACATCCATGCCTCTTCAAGGTGACCTACAAGGACAGAACAACCACTTTTGAAGACCCACTCGTCCTGGAAGAATTCCTTCGTCGTCATGAAACTGTTAACATGGACACTGCAAGACCTGTTTAACCATCTTTGTTTTATCTTGCTCTCTCGATTTGCCTCCCTCAATGTCCCTTGTCGTCCCTTGTTTCTAATGCTTGTATTTTACTGAATACCTCCTATATTTCTGTATCCTACCCCCGTTGTTCAATTTCTCTGGTACTCTCTTCTTCTCTTATTCTTCGTATGTATTTCTAATGTTCTTTCCAATTTTTATCTCTCCAGAGATCCCAACCTTGTGTCTCTCCATCCCGGTGTATCCGTACTTCCATCCATTTGTTCCTTCGCTGGTTCCTAAGGTGTTCGACGATGTGAGTCTCCGTTGTTGATGTCGTCCTCTTCTGGCGTCGTCATCCCTCAACTCTCTTGATTTATTTGTTGTTAGTTACGATGTTACTTCTCTCTGTCCTCATCGCTCTATCTTTTCTATTACTTCTCTCTTCTCTTTCCTTACTCAATTCTTTCTCTTCTATTCCTTTACTTTATCATCTCTATTCTCTCTTGCTCTTTTTCTCTTACATTTCATGTTTTTCGCATTTTTATTGCACTTCTCTTCAAATTCTAGCTTATCTCTTACTATATCTTACCTCATATCATTTTACTAATCTTACAAATTCCGAGTAGTTACTTGGAATGTTAAAGGGTTAAATAACCCCATTAAGCGTCAGCGCGTCCTAACCCACTTGGCACGGCTCAAGGCCGATGTAGCTCTAATACAAGAATCCCATCTTTCAGACGCAGAAGCTACTAAACTTAAACGTTGCTGGGTAGGACATGTTTTTCACTCTCCTGCTTTAGGTAAGAAAAATGGTACTGTTATTCTATGTCATAAGAAGTTAAATGTTTCTGTTGTAACTCAAGAAAATGATGATAATGGCCGTTGGGTTATTACTAAGCTCCTTATTGATAAAATACCTATTGTTATCTTTAATATTTATGCTCCTACAGGTGTTGATAAGTTGTTCTGGCCTGCTGTTTCTGACAAATTAGTTACTCTTAATGAACAATATGTTATTTTTGGTGGTGATTGCAACCAAGTTCTGGACCCTTTTCTTGATAGGAATTCCAAAGTTAAATTTATCCCTTCCAAGATGCATTCCCAATTTATTACCTCAATTCAAAACTATGCTCTAGTTGACATTTGGAGACTATGTAACCCTGACCTTAAAGAATACACGTTTTATTCCCCCACCCATCATTCTCAATCTCGTATCGATTATCTATTTCTCAGTAAATCCCTAGCACAACTAGTCACCCATTCAGAAATAGGTTCCATTCTAATCTCAGACCATGCCCCCGTTTTTGTCGATATTGATCTTATTCCCTTCTCCCCTCATTCGGGACGTTGGAGATTTAATAATTCTCTACTCCTGGATCCCATTTTCACCACTAAATTTATAGAGTTTGCCTCTGAATTTTTTATACTAAACCACCTCCCTGAATCTTCCTTTGTCACTGTTTGGGACTCTTTTAAAGCAGCTGCTAGAGGATTTATCATTAATTTTGTTTCTCAAAAGAAAAAACAGTCGATTATCAAGTCAACTCAAATTTTAGATAAAATTAAGAAACTAGAATATGAATATTATAAATCTACCTCAGAATCTTCACTTCGTGAACTTATTTCTGCCAAAATTGAATTTAATAAGTATACTACTAACGCAGCTTCCAACTCTCTTCTTAAATGTAATTCCCGTTATTATGGAGGCCAAAACAAAATGGGCAAACTTCTAGCTAATTACCTAAAAATACGCAAAGAAAAAACAAAGATTGAGTCCTTACTAGATTCTGACGGTGTTTCTCTGTTCAAAGACAAAGATATATTAGCTCAATTTGTCTCCTTTTACCAAACTTTATACACTCCGGAGTCTAACCCTGATCCCGATGACCTTTTATCATATTTCCAAGATATCCCTTCCCCTCAATCTTCTCATGTAGATTTTCAATCCTTGGATTTGGACATTTCCCCCTCTGAAATTTCACATGCCGTTTCCATCCTCCGTAGAGGCAAAGCCCCAGGACCGGACGGTTTTACTATTGAGTTTTATAATCACTTCTCCTCCCTTCTCCTCCCTAAGCTTTTATTATTATTTCAGTCCTTTGTTCAATCTGGATCTTCTCAGGGATCTTTTCAAGAGGCACTGATCTGTCTCATACCCAAACCAGATAAAGATCATACATTATGTAAAAATTATCGCCCAATTTCCCTGGTGAATACTGATTATAAAATTTTCGCCAAAATTATAGCCCTTAGACTAGACCCTCTGCTACCAGAACTTATAGGCCCGGAACAATCCGGATTCGTTAAAGGTCGCTTGTCGTCCGATAACTCTCGTGTTTTCTTTAACATTTTAAGTAAAGCTGCCTCTCTCTCCTCTCCTCTGGCTGCCATTTCTCTAGACGCCGAAAAGGCCTTTGATAGAATAGGATGGGATTTTATGTTTCAAGCTCTTCGTTGGTTTGGTTTCCCACCTAAATTCATTTCTCTTATTTCTTTACTTTATTCCAGTCCCCATGCCTCCATTTTTGCTAACGGTATCACTTCTGATTATTTTCCTCTTCGAAGAGGAGTCCGTCAAGGATGTCCTTTATCCCCTCTTCTATTTATCCTAGCTTTAGAGCCCTTCTTAACTAAAATTAGACAAGACGAGAACATTTCTGGTTTTCAATTTGGCCCCCAACAGCAAGTTAAGTTATCGGTCTACGCGGATGATATTTTATTTTACTGCTCCGACCCTCAAACAACTTTACCTTCCTTCCTTAATCAAGTATCTGCTTTCTCTATCGTATCTGGTTATAAACTTAATACGGACAAATGTGAAATACTCCCCCTGAACCCGTTATGCCACAAACATCTATTTGACACCTCTGGCTTCTCCTGGCAACCCTCTAAGATTAAATATTTGGGTGTCTGGTTCGCCCCCCGCCTTTCTGATACCCTCAAATTTAATTTTGAATCTCTCTCTACTAAGATCACTACTTCTACCACACGTTGGAATCCTCTCTTTCTTTCTTGGTGGGGACGATTGGACTCCATAAAAATGATGCTAGCGCCTTTGGTCCTTTACACCGTTTCTATGATTCCTATTCACATCCCTAATCATTACTTCAAGTTAATAGATTCCATTCTGCTGAAATTTTTGTGGAAAGGTAAAAAATCTCGAATAGCTCTTTCTGTTTTAAAAAGGGATAAATCTTTGGGCGGGGTCAAATTTCCCAATTTTAAAGCGTATCATACTGCCTTTTCTTTAAAACAAGCATTACGCTGGCTCTCTTTAGATCTTCCGTATTATCCTCCACTTTGGCTTACACTAGAATCATCCTTCCTTCACCCCTATGACTTCAATGAAGTTCTTTCCTTTTCCTCTAATGTTTCTTCTCTTCGATCTCCTATAATTTCTCGCACTCGCTCCCTTCTTCAGCCTTACTTATTGTCCTCTTATCCTTCTGCTTCTTCTATCCACACTCAACCTATTTGGCATAATAAACACCTTCAAATTCGCAATCGCTCTCTCTTTTGGAAATCATGGCACTCTCGTGGCTTAAAATGGATTTCTCAACTTGTTTCTGATACTAATCCTCTCCCATTTCACCTTCTTCAAGAACAATTTTCACTTCCTTCCTCTTCTCGTAAACAATATTTATCGCTTATCCCATCCCTTCTCCAATATCTCTCCACCCTTCCCAATACCACTTCTATTCCTCTGCCTCACCTTTCCATCTCTAATGCCCTTGACCAATCCCCCTCTGCCTCTTTTCTATATAAAAATTTACAATCATCGACTGAACGCTCTAAATCTAAGGTTGAGTTGGCTTGGGAAGATGACCTGTCTCAAAATTGGCTCCCTATCTTTTGGGATAAAATTTGGTCAAAAATTCACAATACATCTAGAGCTGCCAATACTACCCAAACCTTATTTTTTATTTATAATCGCACATTATATACTCCCTCGATTCTATCTTCTTTCTCAGTAGACACTCCTTCCACCTGTTGGTCCTGTTCTTGTCCTATAGCTGATTTGAAACACATGCTCTTTGACTGCCCCCCCATTCTCCATTTCTGGCATTTAGTTTGGTCCCAAATCCAAAAACTTTTCAACATTTCTCATCCCTTTTCCGTTCTTCATATTTTTCTAGGTTCCCTTTCCCCTGATCTTTCTGGACCCCACCTCAAACTCAAATTACTTGATCTCCTGATTGCCATAGCCTTTCATCATATTACATCACATTGGAAACAAGCTAATGATGTTTCCTTCACTGCATGGTGGAATGCAGTGTGTTTTAACCATCGTCTAGATACAAATTTTGTATCCCCTATTTCCCTAGCAATTAAACGTGACCTACTATGGATCCCCCTTACCGAATATCTATCCCAGATTTCTAGACCACCTCCCATTTCTCCATTACGCAATGTCGAAGTTCAAAAACCACCATGAGTGTTTTGTCTTAATACATATAAGTTTATTGTTACACACTATACCTTCTTATTGTTATTTATAAGATTTATACTTTTACTGATTTTCCCTTATCCTCAATATTCTTGCATTTCTTAAATACATATTGTTCTTTTTACGTTATTTTCATGAACAATTCCACTGTAATGAAAGAGAGATGTCGTATTTTTTATAACTTATGATTGTTTCTTCCTGTACTGCTTTTCTTCTTCATCCCTTAATAAACTTCAAACTTAAAAAAAAAAAAAAATGAAGAAGTGAGCGGGACTAGTCAATGCAATGTAGGTGAGAGTGAGGTAATGACCCAGGACACGTCTGTTTGCTTTTGTAGTGTTGGCAGGAAGATTGATTGAACAAGTAAGTGTTATCTGTAGAATTGTTGTCAGGTATAGATAAGAGATCAGACATGAAACAGACAAAGAGGAACAACCTGGGTGATGTCACACAATGTGACACGTGATGGGAAAAGTGGACCTGAGAGAACATCTGGTAGACAGACCCGTGGAGGAAGAGGGAGAGGAGAGCTGAAGAGATATCTTAATGGACAATCACGAAGTTGTCACTTGGTCTGTGAGTATAAGGTTGCTGTGTTTTTTTATAAGTCATCAGACCTTAATTTGGCAAGGAAGAGGACAAAAGTGTCAGGACACTGTACTCTGTGCTAAAGAGGATTTGGAGGTTGGTTTGAATGGGTGTGCTATGACTGGCTATTCCCACGAGCTGAGAAAGCATTGGTAAGCATCAACAAGTCGCAAGTGGGTTAGAATGGACAACGGTATGGCGAAGAGTCGGTGTGTTCTTTGGGTTCATGTGGATGTAATTATTGGGGAAAATGCCATTTTGTCTAAGGTTTTTGTGATTAGGGAGTTCGATAGTGTACAGGTTTGAGAAGTCATGGGCGATAAGCGGTAAGGGACACTTTGGTGACATTTCAGACAGGGACTGCAAAACACAAGAAATACATTTTGAAATGTTTTGTTGTTTGGGTAATACAGAAAGGAACACATTTTGCAGAAAAATGTTTACAAGACGACAAAAAGGCGAATATGGACTGTGGTACCATTGCTAACCAGAAACATTGTTTTTCTTATTAATCATTCTAAGTGTATTAGAGAAGTTAAGCAAATGGGAAACATTTTATTGAGAATGAAATTAGTATTTTCACTTTTTTTTACTTCTGTGATAAAAATGGAACAATTCTGCTTCACTTTGTACATCATTCCCATTTAAAGATTCGGGAAAATGTATTTTCTCTATTTCCAATTATGTGAATGCAGAAGAATGTTGTCAGATCTGCTTGCTGCTAGTTGCCCTATTACACAAACAGCAAAAAATGGAGCTATTTTATTTATCTGTTTTCAGACCAGTATGTCTTCCCTTATGTCACTGGAGAATGGGGTTGTGTCCTGCAATCCTGCCCTGGCCCGAACGTGGATAACCAGGTGAGACGCATGAGATGATTCAACTTTTTCTAAATCTGCCTTTGCTTTAAGATTCCTGATTTGAATGTGCATTGTGTTGATAGCTTAATTCAAATCCTTAAACAAGCCTGGCACATGTAATCTGCATGTCCAATGTGTGTCCGAACCTTTCTTCCTTACGTCTTTACTCTGCATCTTGTGAATTATACTGCAACCATTTTAAGACTTAACCCCACTCAAGCAAACGTCATCATTTTCATTTCAATTTTTTTGATTAAAGTCGTTATACAGAAATCAAAGATATAAGGTACATAGATATTCGGTATTGCTGTATGACTTCAATTATACTTGGCTTAGCAAGGTACTCAGTAAAACCGATGTACATCACATATCATAAAAAATAAACATAAAATATTTTTATAAAATTGAATAAGAAAGGAGAGTCACATACAATAATCCGGTGCATCAAACCATGACCTCAGTACATGTCTGAGACTTCTCATTGTACCTTACCCAAATTAAATTGACAATGCTTTATATAAAGAAGAAAAAACCACAGAGAGGAAAAGGAGATATAGTGGATATAAAAGGAGCCCTTGGTATAAGGGTCGATTAAATGTGTCTATCAAGTGACCCCAAAGGACGGTCAGAAAGGCATGAGGGGTATCAAGGGGCTCCCAGTTAAGTCATTAAGCAGTTTACATAAAGTGGACATTCAAAGGGGTTTGGTATGTTGACGGTGGTCATCTGGAGTTCTGGAGTACTCCATAGGGTTCTTGACGAGGTAAGGGAACGCGTTTTCTGAAAACAGGTATTATCAGTGATAAGCACAAAGCATAACCTGACCCATCATGTATGAAATGAAATGCTGTGTGAACTTTTCCATTCTAAAAGTATTAACTTCGAACCAACAGCAAGCACCAGATCAATTAATTGTAATCGGCATTGCTCACAGGAGGTACGGCCGAAGAAGCATGAATACCTAATAATACTGTCATGATATTTACAGGAAAAGTAATTTTGAAAATTGCTTGCAGAAAAAGATTGGATTTGTTATCATAGAGGGAGCACGTGTGTGCAATTATAGAACATATGTAGTAAGTCTCAAGACTCAGCGTTACAGTTATGGCACAGGTTGGAATCAATATTATAGCTTCACTGGAGTCCAATAGGCATCATAAAGTCTCATCTGTGATAGGGCTGGGGTAATTTTCTCTTTAAAGACTGATGTTGATATATTTACCCCTGAAATTTTTATGATGTACGGTTTTGAGATCAACAAAAACATATACTTTTGAAGCTCCATGACCTCCTGCCATGGATTTTGTTGATAATGTTGGGTGATCTTGAGTAGGACTATAACCCAGTTTTCTTACAGCTGATCCGAGTTTAAGAAAGTCATAAAAATCTAAATTGGACTATAATTCAGAGGACAGGGTAATATTCTCTCATGCGCCAAGATCTTTAATGATATTGATTCCTTTCTTTGCCCAATTTTCACAGTAAATTGGGGCGCCATCAATCTTAACATATCTATTAAACCACTGTGAAGCATATACGCATTTGGCTAATTTAGACTCCATGTTTCTGTCTAATAAGCTAAGCGTGTCTAATACATGTTTGAAACGCTGGTGAGAATGTTCCAAGTGAATATTGCACCCAGGAGTAGAGGAGAGATATAGAGAGATTTCTCAATGTGTAATCAATTGGGTGTCTCAAGAGAAGACCTTCAGGAGTTTTCAGCCAGAAAAAAACATTCTAATATGGTACTCTTTGGGAGAAAAACCTAAAGGGTGTATATTTCGTGACCATACTGGTACTCTAGGATCCCTAATGGTACTCTATTATTATTATTATTATTATTATTGTTATTATCTAACATCTCCTTCAACTTACTAATGCAGCTTTTACTAAAAGTTTTTTTTTTTACTTTATCGGTTCATGCTGATACTTAATCTGCATATTTCTTGGCTTAACGCTCAGTATGTTTCTCCATTTCAAAATCAGACATGTGGTTTGTCATATCTGTGATACTTGGGCAACACTATGTTCCTTCAGTCCATGCTCCTCTTCAACTTAGTTGGGGCGAAGTTGTATTTCACCATTATCATACACCAATGCATGATTTGTCCTTCATTAGCTTTAATATAAGAGGTTTATGACAGATTAACTGTTGTGCTTTCCTATCCTCCTACCATTGACCTCTACTCTACAATGATTATTCAATATATATGCCTTCGCTCACAATAGTTGTGTATCCTTGCTTTAAGGATTTACTCTTTTGGCATCCTTTTCATTTTTAATTGTAAACTCTGCTCCCTTACATTTCCATGATGACTATGGGCCCGATTCACAGAACTAACTTAAGATAAAATCCTAAACTTACTACCATTTTGGTATTCACAGAAGGCACTTACTCATCTTGGTATTCACAGAAGGCACTTACTCATTTCGGTATTCACAAAAGTTAGGTGTCCTAACTTTAGGACTCCTAAACTGAGAGAAATCCTAACTTTATGACTTTCGGTATTCACAGAAGGCATTTAGGGGACCTAAAGTTAGGACTCCTAACTTCTGTGAATACCGAAATGAGTAAGTGCCTTCTGTGAATACCAATATGAGTAAGTGCCTTCTGTGAATACCAAAATGAGTAAGTGCCTTCTGTGAATACCAAAATGGTAGTAAGTTTAGGATTTTGTCTTAAGTTAGTTCTGTGAATCGGGCCCAATGTTACCGATCTGTCTTAGACTTTCCCCCTTTCTAGCTATTTTGCACTTGAATCAGGGCGTTAATTGAGGCTAAGTGAAATCACTATCAAACTAGCTACTGACGGTGGAAAAAGCATGAGAGAGGATCTTCAGTACATCCATCTCCAATACAGTTGCTACAATCAATAACTTGATGTCCTCTTTTCTGGACTAAATGATTGTCATCTATCTTGGCTTGCCAGCCTATCTTCTAAATCTTCACATGTCGATCCAAACATTTGAAACTCTTTCATGTGGCATCCAAAAAAGTAAACAAGTCTGCAACAACTGAGGTACTCTGTTTGTCTTCAACAAATTTCAGCACTTAGTAGGTGCTTGGCACGAGTTGATACTACACATCTGTTGCCTCTCTAGTCTCATGCATATTTCGGATTAGTTGAATGACAAAATATTTAATGAGTGATGATAGCAGATCAAAAGGTGTGTATTAATATTTGAATTCATTCGACTTCCCCTGTATAGAGATTGGAGTTTAAAGTTTATGCGGCATTGTTAAAGACTGCTTGAAGAGCTTAAACGGCTGCTTCCAGTCACATCCACTTTACTGCATCTCCACCTTCTTGAATCCTAGCACTCCACCGCCTCTGCAGCTAAGCCCTTCACATCTTTCACTTCCATCATGCATCACATGTTGATCTTCCTGCTGAATCCCCTGCCCATGAACCATTTAGATTTATCTTCACTCACTTGATAGTTCATACTCATTCTCCAGGTCTTGAGCACCATCACACACAGATGGGTAGCTTTGGAGAAAGAATGAAAGTAAGGTTTACATACGACAAAGGTGGAAAGCAGAGGCTTTATGGCATGGGGCCTGAAGTCATGCTTGCAGTTCTAGCTGGAATCAAGCCACAGTGCTTTATCAGCTTATTCTGCCTGAACATATTGCACAGCATGTGCAAATTTAAGATACAGGTGTTCACACCCACACTGCCTCGGTCATTTCTTCTAATAAAAGTAGCCCTTATACAGATATCTTGTGCACTTCCAAGTTGAATGAGCTAACAGAGACAATGCTAAGTATTTTTCCAGTCAGGAATATGATCGAAAATGTAATCTCTACGATCAATTTGCTATTCAGTTATTTTGAGAGTTTAATTTTAGTAATAGCTTCTCATGTCTAAAAGTTAAAATCAAGTAGGACCGTTTATTAGTAAAAAGCAGTTTCTATATTAAATATAATGAAAAAAGAGAAGGTGGAAATGCTAAAAGATGAAATTAGGGTATGTTGGCCAATTAAAGCTTGTGAATGACTTGCAATATTACAGACAAATACATTTAGTTAATTTGCAATGTAAAAGTAAAAAATGTTGTGAGAATTACTGGAGTAAACATGTTATTCCTTGCATATTCTGCCTGGGGTTGTGGGTGGTAAGTAGGAGTTCCTTTCCTTCTTTGCAATGTAACATATATGTAAATTCACTTTCTAAGATGAAAAACTAAGTGGCCAATTCACAAACAAATGTATGTGAACGGGAAGCAGTATTACAGGCGTACACTTTTAGGCACTCTGACATGTCGGTATAAATTTGTGCCAAAATGTCTCATTAGTAAAAGTATAAAGCACAGCACAGCAGTGGCGGCTCCTCCACTAAGGCGGAGAAGCGCCACCTCACAAGGAAAATAAAATGATAACACCATGTTATTATCTTTTTATTTATCAGTACTGGCTCTCTTGTGTTTCTTCTTAGGGGCTGGGCTGCCCACAGAGCAGGGGGAGAAGTCGTGGCCACTTTCTAAGTGCTCATTACAGTTTGGCCAGCCGTCTTGGGCCTGCAAAACAGACATGCACACTTAGCATGATCTCCAACCGGCTGAATTGCTCAGCTGGGTAGAGAACATGCACAGGTTCCACTACCTGTCTGAGCGCCGAACCAGGCCGCTCATACCAATCACAATGCTGCTGTAATGCTGATGACAGCAGCGTTGTGATTGGCTTAGGGGAGTCTAGGAGCCCGTGTGCTTCCTGCGTGGACCAAAGAGGATGGAGGAGAGGTGGTGGCCGGCCCTCCCCGCCACACCACTACTGCCCCGTAGCAGCTGCTACTGGGGCACAGTCCTCTCAACAATTATTAACTGTTTCTGTACTGCTTCGTGAAAAGTTACCTCCCCTCCCCTAAAATGTATAGTGTTACTAACTATAAAGGCAAAAAAAACAAATAAAAGGAAATAGGTGTAAGGTTCGGTCTTCTCTCTGAACGGAGAGGTATTACCTGCCTAAGAACACTAATTAAGAGGTACATATTCTGCTATAATTAACATTTCCAGAAGAAAGTATACAAGTAAATAGGCGAAGCAACTGAATGTAGCCAAATGAGACAGGCAGACAAGTAACTAAAAAGCCAAATAGTTCCATGATCTTCAAAGGGAACAATAAACAAGAATGCAGACTGCGGTCTTCTGTCCCAATCCGGTTAATGTAGCAAATGCACGCGGTGGAACCAGGGTGTTTAAATGTGTTTCTGTGTTTTGTAGCTTGAGAAAGGCAGCAAAGTATTAACCTAGATTCACTCGAAAAATACAGCTAAAAAGAATGTATCAATGGCAGTTCCTGAACGAACGAGCAGCTGCAGGTAATGGATCACATTATTCATTAACATTAGTTTTAATGGGACCAGGAACCCCTGCTAATTAGTTTAAATGTCATCTATGAAAGCACTGCGATGACGTCTAGTATCCCCAACCTGTTCACCGTCTGGAGAATGGTGTGTTTGAATCATCCTGACACTGCTGTTAGGTTGAAATAGAGAAAGCAATGGAAATGTTGAGGCCTCGAGGCCACAGACCTTAGCTCTCACAGCAACTCTTCTTACACAATTCTGCCACTCCAGTTTCTGACCTTGTTGTCACTGATTGTTAAAGTCATAATCAGTAAATATTATTATAATATATGGGAGCTAATTATCCATGCATAAAAACCTGTCTATAATTTGCATACTACAGGCGACTTTTGAAGACTCTAGTGACAAGTAATAAAAAATGACGTAGATGCTCAACTGTAATAAGTTATTACATACGAGTTGCGACGTCTAATGCCTGTATCATTTCAGCTGCAGTTTAAATAAAGCAGCAAAACCAAATACTACCTATTTGTAGTGTCCCCCATATCCTAATGTGAAATTACCTATATATAAAGAATCTTAAACTAAGTGTATAATTATGTGACCGGTACTTGTAATAATACTCCTTGTTTGTGGCCATTTTATGTATACATTTTTATAACGAGGTGTGTTTCTATGTTTATTAATAATTGTAATAGGTTGTATTTATGTTGTCTGTCAAATTGTTATGGTTTTTGTGCCTTATACATGTTTTGTGTTACTCTGTCTGCAGCCCTGAAGAAGTTCTCCTGGTAGTTTGCCAAATGGAACGAAACGCGTTGGCTGCTTTTTAAAAAACCTGAAATGATAATAAAGGACTAAAAGAAATTATAAAGAGACTTAAAGGTTTTCTGTTCACATGCACTGCTCTTTGTAAACTATATTTTTGGAATCTGTGAACAGTGGCACTAAAGGGCAATGGTGCTGAGAAGTGTTCACGAACCTGACTTATAACAGGCCAACAGTATTGATGTGAGGTGCTTGTATTCGACAAATGCGTTGCTCATCTGCTTTTTTGGAATTGACTGCATATTCTTTTATTGATCTTTTTACTCAAATAGGCAGAAAGGTGATATTAATGGGAACATGTTTATTATTTGTACACCAAAGGTAATTTCATGAAAATAGGTGTGTTTCAGCAGGTTATATTAAGCGCATTGGCCCCAACTTTAAATCCCACTTCAACACCAGGAGACACCTGGGAAGCAGAATTTGGGCGATCGATGCACGATAAGGTAAGAAATGGTCTGGGGCACTCCCATAGTCCCACAGTCACACACTCTTTCCGGAGATGTCAGATTTAAATTGATTACGCTTCCTATGTTTCACAGAGCGTAACTCTCCCATAAAATCAATAGGATATTCCCAGGAGCCTCCACCTCCTGTCCTCGCTGCTCATTAGTAGCCACCAACTTTCACCACCTGCTGTGCAGCTGGCCATCTCAGCCTGTTTTCTGGGAGAATGTTCTCTAAGCCTTGACACCCTGTCCAGGCTGACCTCTTCTACCCACTTGGGATGCATGAGCCTTGTGGATTTATAAACACCCAAAACAGCATAGGGCATGATAGGATAGTCCTATCGTTTTATACGCAGAGATTTCGCAGTCGTAAATATACATATAATAAAATAACTTCGTGAGTAGAAATAGTTGGTAAACTTACACAAAAGTCAAAGTTTACCTTTTTCAATCAGGTCCCTATTCTGCAGAACTGTAAATGATGAAAACCAAATAAAAATGTGTTAAAAAAATGTATGGTGGGTGTACTTTATCCCATAAGTTACTTATTTTATTGACCTTCCTAGGCAATTTCTAGTGCATCTAGGAGCTTTATACAGCAGGTGCCATTATTAACCAACATAATGGCACTCAACAAACCTCGGGGCATATTATCAACAGGGTTTATCTCCGCTTTTTTGGCTTTAAAAGCCAAGAAAGCGGAGATAAAATTATCTCCCTATTACCTAGCTGTCGCTAACACCAGTTAGCGACAGCTAGTAGGAGATAGCGACCATCTTGGGCCCCGCTTTGCATGTCAGTGATATTTATCACTAATGACATGCAATGTGGGCGTGCCAAGATGTTAGTGACTGGAAACAGTCGCTAACATCGCTATCTCCTATTACCAACTTTTGGAGAGATTCGCGCTAAGCGCGAATATCTCCAAAAGCTAACACCTGCCCCTGAGCAGTTCTTAGCCATGCTATCCAATGGTAGGTGGATAACATGGCTAAGAGCATTAGCTCAGTAATGCATGAATATCGCTGACTTTTCAGCGATATTCATGCATTTCGGCCGATTTTTATCGCTTAGGAGATAAACCTTAATAATAGCAAAGTTCCTAAGCGATCAAAATCGCCGCAGCTCGGTGATAAAAATATCGCTGCTAAACCAACATAGCGATAATTATCGCTAGTTGTTGGTAATATGCCCCCAAATTCGAAAAGCAAGTTGGCTGAGTGGGCCCTGCCGTGATTCCAGCACGTGACCTGCAGATTACAGCTGGTATCTGCAGCAAACTTTAACGGAATGATGTCTTGACGATGGTGCACTGAATTATTGTGAAGTACAATTCTATTTCAGTAGAAGCTGTCTGAGGCATCCTCTGGGCTATATGAGCATTAAAAAACAACACATCTTTAAATGCATAGACAGCTAAACGCTTTGAGTCAGATTCACAGAGATTTTTCCAGGAATAAACCCAACGGAAAAAATTCTAATTTATTGACATATACCTCACACACTGATTTAAAAAAAAATAGAAATGACTAAATTGAACTTGAAAATTTTAAAACGTCAAGGTTATACAGGCATCGCCTAACCTATACATCAATATGAGGCCATTGTTGTGGGGTTAGGATGCAACTGTAACAGTAGCATGATTCACAAAAGTTTCGAGACACGCTTGCAGAAGTTTTGAGAACATCATATTTGTCTTAGAACACCTTAAACGAAAGTTTTCTGATCAATTTAAAAATCAGACGTTTTCAGGTATTGGGTGAAATTTAAAGGATTCAAGAGTCTTAATTAAAAAAATCAAAAGGTTTAATTTTGTAACTCACAAGTAGGCATGCAGAAATACTTTTGAATGGTCGAAATTTAAGAGTTCACAAACTTTGAGGATTAGTCAATGAAACCTGCAACAGTTGGATGTTTACAGGCGCACTCTAGGACACGTTTGTGGTGTGTTGATATTCGTAAATCTTACCCATGAGTTTGTAAACCGGCGGGTGCAGATTTACAAATATTTTGAGTAATTTGGCCCCATATGTTCGTATATTTTCCACTATATCTCTTTCATCATATTCACATTATTGACTTTAAGGGAGGCCAGTCTCAATTTGTCCATGCACTTGTCATCCCATTGGTATTCCTGATGAGACTTTTGTAAGGCTTCCTCCACTCTGGATTTCTATATTTCCATATGCGTATGTACATCTTCTTGCATGTGTACCATCCTCCCACTGCATTGTTTGGCATTTCTAAAGTCTTAGGTTAAGTAGTGTTTGTCTATCCCATCATGCCAACAATTTTTGAATATCATCTTCAATTCCACATCTTATTTTCATCAACTGATTTAGGATTCACAACATAGAATGCCTCATAGTACCCTTCCTGTCCTATCGAATTATAATTTGCTCTTAATTTTCTTTTAGTTGCTGCATATGAATAACTCTCTGCTGAATATATCAATAAATGTGTCTTATTCAATAAATAGGTGAGACCACCAACATGGAAGCTAATTCAACAAAATGCAGGGGGTAGAGGAAGTGACATCGCGTACACTTTATCCCCAATGACATCACAGGCTTCGCCATTTGTACCATCTTTATTTCCTCATCAGCTACCTATTTGCTGCTCAGTGAGTAGAAGAATTTCAAGTAGTGGTAACAGCAACATGTGGACAAGTAAATTAGAGTCCTGTTTACCTTCTGTTCTGGAAACCGTGGTCATGACTCTCAAATCAGGGGTATAATGAGGAGTGTTGGGGCTACCCAAGGACAGGCCAGGGCCCTGGCTACCTCTAATTGACGTCTAGGACCAGCAAGCGTCCTAGCATTGGTCACACATGTACCTTTGCAGATCATGCTCCATATCTTTCACATTAGTCAAATAATATAGCTATCTGAAGATAATTAACCCTAGATGCAAGGTTGTGTTTGAGCCTGGATAGACCCTTCTTCCAATCCAAGACAACACCTGACCCTTTACAGCTTATAAATTGTTTTGCACTAGGAAAGCTCAACAAGGTGTAGGTGGATCTGGCTTGAATAAAAATGTGCAACCCTAATAAAGGCACTTTTATTTCAGGTCCTATGTGTCCTTTGTCTACGGATATTGAAGCTAGTGCCGTGTCGCGAACAGCGCTCCTGTGGAATAAATCTGTAGCTCTCAATTTCCGCCTGTGTTAACATGTGTTACTAGGAGCCTGTTCCCCTTCCGAGGTTTTGCATCAGCTGTAAACACAGCCATTACACCGCGCGCTCAGGGCCGTGCTCTGGAGTTGCTGTACTGTAATGTGATAATATGTTATTGGATTCCCACCAGACTCTAAACATCGAAATGCTATTTCTGTTGTTCACACCTTGCCTGCAGCAGCTTCGAGCTACAATCATCCAGGCAGCCATCTAGGAGGCAATCTACCTAACTCAACTAAGGAAGGGGTCTGGCATCTCATTGTCTTCCCTCAAAGGGGATACGATAAACAGGTTCTGTATTTAGGTACTGTGGCCCTCATTTATGAAAAGTGACGCATCGCTGCCTGAAAACAGCGATGCGTCACTTTTCACTGCGCACTCCTTGCGACACCAATGATGCGTCATATTTAATGTATGACGCATCATGTCGCAAGGACTTACAGATACGTCAGTATTTCTGACGTATCTGTAAGCGCAAAAGTGACGCATTGCTGGAGTGTGTCACAAAAGTGACGCAGCTCCAGCAATGCATCCTTTCACATGGGGAAAGCCCCATGTGAAAGGGCTTGCGTCAGTTTTACGCCTGCTGTGAGGCAGGTGCAAGATTTTGACGCAACAGCATCCTAAAAGTGACGCAGTGAAATCTCATAGATTTCACTGCGTCACTATTACGAGGCTTTTTGCGGGGGAACGCCCCCTCTGCATACATTATACCTGACGCAGGTATAATGTGGCGCAGGGGTTTAAAAAGTGACGCATCTACCTAGATGCGTCACTTTTTAAATATGGCGCAACAAGGTGCATATTTTACGCCGCTGGTGCGTCACAAAAAGTGACGCACCGGCGGCGCAAAACTGACGCAAGGCCTCATAAATAAGGGCCTGTGTACATAAGAGCACAACTAGAATCGAAAAAACACAAACTACCAGTATGTAGTGGAGCATCAAGGAAGAAGCAAGTATTTTCATTCGATGAAAGCACATCATGGAAGAAGTGCATATTATCAGCAGCTAAGAAAGCACACCATTGACAAAGTGCGCATTGTCAGCGGGAAAAAGTGCGGATGCGTGGAACTGACTGGCAATTTGAATGACTGTCATAGTCTACTTAGATTATGTTGTATTTTTAGTATTTGTTGTTGTAATAAAACATTATGCTACTTTTCAGTGTATTTATCTTTGCAAAATACGAAGCTCACACATCTACTTCCCACACAGAAAAAAGGATTGTTGTCTTAGGGGTTATGGCCTGGTAGCGAGTAAGTGTTGAAGGTGCCTCAGATACACAGAATCACACCCACTTTGGGTGGGTAGTTGATTACTGTGACCCTTCTTTGGGGTACACCCCCGGCGGTTTGCAAGGCCCTCTGAAACTTTTTCGAACCACAACATAATTTTTAGAACAAAAAACGTTGGCGGCCCACCTAGCTTTAACCCCTTGCGTGCGGGGCATATTTTCCGCCTGTGCTGACTCCGCCTTGCGCGGGCGGAGTCATGACGGAACGGTTTCGTCATCAGCACAGCTCAACCGATGCTGATGATGGAACCGTTCTGTCATCAGCACGCAAGGGGTTAAAGGACATGAGGAGGGCGTTTTTTAATGTAACTATAGAATTGTGTGGTAAGGCCTTGTCATTTACAAACAGAACATTTGCAATTGATATTGCTCCTAAATTTGCACACACAGACATACAGTTTTACTGATAAAACTGTATGCCACGCAAATGATAAAGTATGCAAATCGGGTATCAGCGATATTTATCATTTGTGCATCACCAAGTAAGCGTCTTGATTTGCTTTACTCCTATTAAAATCTTTGTTTCTATCACACTTCAGACTTACACAAAAATGTGCTTCATATTCATTTTCCTAACTGCTGAATTGTGTAGTTCATTTAAAGGAATTGACATTTTGCATTTTGTTGTGGTTTACTAACATTTTAACTCTTTTTTGTAGCGCAGTAAATGTGACGATATAAATACCGTATTTAAAGACACCTTTTGTTATTGCTTCAACTTTCACGACCTACCAAAAATCGACTTGCGACCCACACTGCTTTAGAGGGTATTTCCAGTGTTTTTCCACTTGTGAAGTAAGAGTCAAGGGCTAAAAGAGGTACTTGGGTTCAAATATGGTGGACACTGGACATGAGAATC
Source organism: Lissotriton vulgaris (assembly GCF_964263255.1). Lineage (NCBI taxonomy): Eukaryota > Metazoa > Chordata > Amphibia > Caudata > Salamandridae > Lissotriton > Lissotriton vulgaris. The sequence continues at coordinate 202,774,147 of NC_141696.1, forward strand.
AAAAGGCACTAGGGGCCCTTTTGCACATAGGACACACTTTTTCTCTTTGTGCCATTGGGTACCTTTAAATAGGTGCACTGTGTGCTGGCAGGGAAAGTGCTCCCTATTACATCAAATCTTCTCCCCCCAGGATAGCCACAAGCTCATGCTGACCTGGGGCAGAGCATTCAAGCGAAATACAGAGTGTCTGCTTCAAAGCTACGTATTTCGCTGTGTGGGCGTCAACCCACCTGCACTTTAAACAGGGACTGGAGATCCCTTTGCAGGCTGGTGCAAGAAATGACTGCACCTCCTTGCAAGGGGATGTCTGGGGGACCCATACGACCTCCTTTCTCCCCTCCAGAGGAATGCCATCGGGGGCACACTGACAGTGTGCCACCTTTTTGTGGCATACTTTCAGTGCGCCACCTGACAGCTACTTTGCCTTAAGCCTGTGTCCATAATATTGCGCAGGTGCAAAGATAAGGAAATTCCCTCATTTGCATGGGGCCATGCTCAAATACAAATGAGGGAACACCCTCTTGAGAAGATACTGTCACTACATGTGCACCAGCGCTATCTGTATTACAGAAGGGGCTGCAGAAGCGTCTACAAAACTTCGTACAGGTTGAAATAACTAGGTTATCATGAATTTGTATGGCAACCTACAACAGATGTTATCTAAAGCGCAACACCAGGAAAGAAAACATGCACATTTTAAGGACCATACTGGCTAGTGTCAAATTACTAGCGCCTGAGACCAAACAAAAAACTATGAGCTCCATTACCCCAAAATGCAAATAATTAAATCAGAATTGCTCCTTTGGCCATATCCAGCTCAATATTAATTAACTCCAGTAATGGCTGATTACAATTTAGTTGGGTGGAGTTCCTTCCCAAGGTCAGACACAGTCTATCACTTTTTCAGCAATCATTCAGTACCTATGAAGGTATCAATGTACCTAAAGTCATTAATAGGGAACAGTGTTCTGTGGCTTGCTGAAAGCCATGAAAAGATTACCTTAAACTGAAAAGAAGATCCAAAACAACAAATGAGGAAAGGGTAAGGTTGACTCCACACAGGTTCAAGTCCTCTGCACCACATGATACTCATAATCAAAGAAACAACAACCAATTTTCTTGGTGGAAGGCTGTCATATTTACCCCAACATTGTTGAGGTCACACCTGGTAGATTCCCTTAGCCTCAAAAGGAAATTTACTGTTTTTGGAGAAAAGGAGTACTTAGAGGTGTCCCTCATTCCTTTGCGGGTGAGTAATGCTCTTTAAGACAAGAGAGCTTTAGGAATCAGACAGTCCTACCAAAGAATCTCCCATCCGCAGGTAATAATAAATAGTGCTGTGCCATCCCACCCCTGAATCAATGCACATACACACACAGGAGTGGTACTTCACAATTATATGATTATTTATTACACAGCACTTTTCTACGGTTGTACGACTTTACAACGCGTGCTTTTACACCGCGTGCCGTTACAACGTGTTTTTTTCAACGCAAGACGTTACAACGACTAGCCTTGGAGGGAGTGCGGACTTAGGAATTTTTTAATTTACTATTCCAACACCAGCCTACGTACAGTAGGGAAGGTGTTGGGTAGTAAATTAAAAAATTCCTTGTCCTGCAGCGCCCTCCAGAGCAAGTCGTGGTAACGACTTGCGTTGAAAAAAACGCGTTGTAACGGCACGCGGTGTAACAGCCGCGTCGTAAAGGCTGTTCCCCCTTTTCTACATAACAAGTGCATGGGAATGATAATGATTACTACCACCAACTCAGCAGATGGAAAGCAAATTAGGGTGAAGCTTGAAAAGGCCCAATCATATTTCATTATTCTCCCTAACCTGTCCACGTCCTACTCAAAGTATTCATATTAGTTTGAGCCATCCAATCTAAATTACTGCATGATTTCACTGAGCTTTACTAGGAGTGAGGAGGAGTCACTCTCGCTCAGCTTCTGCTTCTAAAATCTGATAATATTGCCCTTTTCCAGAAGCCTGTGGAAGCTACAAAAGCTAATGTGATTTTACCTTCTTCCATCCAAGACAGAACTCTGCAAGGTCATCTTCCCCTGCAGCTGCGAGTACAGCACTTGCACCGGAGAAGTGAAACTTTTTCCTACTCTGTATTGTTAATTTGAACAGTGTCATAAAAACATGGGATTTTAAACTAAAAGCATGGCGATTGAATGTTAAATACAGTCATGCACTCATTCTGTCATGCAATCATTCTGGGTTGCATTAACATTCAGTATTATCACACAAAGCCCTGACATGTATGACAGGACAGCACAGCAAAACACGAGCACATGAAGGCAAAAACATACCTGGAAGCCAGTAGTATATTTAGTGTTAATAGCAGACAGGAAGGAATGGGCGAGTAGTCATTCTGTGCCATCAGAATATATATATTACTACTCTTTAGAGCACTACTCTGTCAGTCCTGGAGCATTCCTTCATGTGCTCTAACATTCTGTATTCATGACACTAGCTTGTTTTTTCCTGCATCATTTTCTGCCAGAGTTTTGCTGTATCATGGCACTGCAACCAACAAGCAATAGTCCAGGGAAGACATAGCTTGGCAGTTCGGGCTGGACTGTTCCCATGAGGCACAGGGTCCAACTGATTTGCATATGGCCATGTCTGAACTGGGGTGGCGGAGTGAGTTAAAGAATGATAATGGATTAAACCCAGATCAGTTGACTGGGGGTGAGTGCTTGCAATGTTCAACACTCCGTCCATCATCCCCTTTGATTTTGCTTTGTTCGCCCTAAGTTGGCAGGGTATGCCCAGACGTGGGTCCCTTGCTCACTTTGCCACTAGGTTCAAGATAGCCTGGCTGATGAGGGTTATGAACCCGAAACCGGTCCCAGGATGCTTGTTTCCGGTCCAGGGAAGACATGGCTTGGCAGTTTGGGCTGGACTGTTCCCATGAGGCACAGGGTGAGACTGATTTGCATATGGTCATGTCTAAACTGGGGTGACGGAGTGAGCTAAAGAACGATGATGGATTAAACCCAGATCAGTTGACTGGGGGTGAGTGCTTGCAATGTTCAACACTCTGTCCATCATCCCCTTTGGGTTTGTATTTGGCATACAGAACAGCAGCAAACTTTTAACTCAATGAGCCATTTGTATTGTAACAAAGACAATTTCTTGTGATTATCACACTGAAACCAAGAATGTTGCATGTTAAAATGTATATTGCTTCTTTAAGATCACTTTTATTTGCCATTATCGTAATTCATTGTTTTTGCAGCTGAGCATTGCTCCTCGCTGTCCTTTTTTAAGGAAACTGAACATTCTTTATCTCACAATCTATCTAACCAGCATTAACTTTTCAAATATTTTTTTTCAAGTGTGCAAAACTTAACAGGTTTGTACTTTGTCACTGCTTTCAAATTTCAGCCTTCTCCTCTATTCACTTTGTTCTCTCTTGCAATCCTGAGCTTAAAATGGATGCCTGCTTACACTGAACATCTCATGGACAGGTGGTAAGGAATGAAAATAGAAATGTTAACTCTACATTCTGCAGATCTACTTATGCCAAGAAGTCTCTTAGTTACACTGCAGGTGCATAGGTTGTAGTGATGGCATCCGAAATGGGCAATGAGGGATACATTTACTGACAGCAAGGATTCTCCAAATGTTAGACATGCACATGAAACAGTGTGCATCACTGAAGCCCACACATGTTAAAAAACTAAGGGGCATATCATCAAGGGCCTGAAGATATAATTATCACCGCTTTAGCGTCCGTTTTCGGGCTAAAAGCGGCGATAATTATATTGCATTATTTGCAAGGACACGCTAGCGTGTGTTCCTTGCTTCAGCTCCCGTTTTGTTCACACCTTGCTTTGCATCTCTAATGAGATGCAAAGGAGGCGTGCCTAACAAAACACCATGGGAAAATCTCGCTACCCCAGCTTCGTGATATCATCAACGAGGGGTAGCCATATTTTAAATCCTGTTAACTATGCCTTAGCGCAGGAATTTAACGTCTATTAAATTCCTGACTAAGGCATAGCTAACATGGGAGGTGGATTATGGTGATACGACCTCAGGGTCGTATCACCAAGGCTATCTCCGATTTGGGTGCTACATCGCTGGTTTTCCAGCGATGTTGGCCTATTTCTCTGGAATATTATCGCACTGGAGTAATGCGGTGTTAATAACACGTTACCAGGGCAATAAATTCCTGCCATGGACGGCGATAAATAAACAAGCGTTAAGTGCACTTTGCGTTTATTTATCGCTGTTCTAGTAAATATGTCCCCATCTTTGATGAGGTGTTGGTCCGGTGCTGGCCAAAGACCCTGAAGCTTCACTGGAGTCATAAAACATAACCTTTTAATGTGAATATAAAGAGAAACCCCCCTTAACAACTGAAAGATTAAATCAAGAAGCTTGAAATTATTTTCTTGGAAACAACATTTGACAATTATATGCACTAAACATATTGTCACCATCCATCGCCTATGTTGTTCAATTGCCTTCATTATATATTCTCTAGGTATCCTTACTGTAGTGTTCTGCTAGTGCCATGTACAGCATGTCTTGTGAAAATGTGATGAACAAATACATTGAAATCCCTTTCTTTGAGTCACACCAACCACCCAGCCACATTTTATCAGTATGTTGCTGATAAAGATGGTTCATGACAAGGAGCCCATGAGCACAGTCCAGCTAGGAGTCAATGAGACATTATCACAAATTGAATTAATTCAACTCTTAAGGTGCACATCAAATAGATGTTGAATATCCCCAAGCACCTTTTAGATTGAGAAGTACAAACACAGCAATAATGGAATTGAAGTGAATTGGACTGATAGAGCCCACAAATACCCTAGGGCGTCCTGGCGCTGGAGACTCAAACTAATGTAGTGAGTGGAATGAGTTTTAGAAAAAAAAAGACAGGTCTTGATTTTTGTCCTGAATTGCGCATATCTTTACAGCAACCTAATGGAAACAGGAAGGAGCTTACAGGCTTTGCTGGTAAGAAAGGATAAAGATCTGTCTACCTGTCTGGCGGATATTGGAAACTGACACCTAGTGAAGGGAGGAAGATTGTAGATGATGGGGAGTAGTGTAGCTAGTGAATTGCCATCTGATGTAAGAAGGATTCAAATTATTGTGACCTCAAGGACTGATGCATAGTGACTTGAAAACAATGGGTTTTTGTATGGGCAGCCAATATAGTGAGAGCAAATGCTCTTTTATACAGTCACAAGTCATGATGTTTAACAGCAACCTTGCAGCAGCGATTTGTATAAGATGAAGGCACAATGGGGCTGTAGGTCCTTCTCATATCTGATCGGCAAACTTTGGAACATGCTCTCCATAGCATTAAGATGCACAAACAATGAATCACAGTTCAGAAAAAGGCTAAAAGCATGGCTTTATCCACAGCATCTGAGCAGTGTCCACAGCGTCAGTGCAGGCAGCGACAATGTGTTGATTTTCCAGGGAAGGTACAGTTTCTGAATGATGTTTCAGGGTTGATGCATTGATTTCTTTGGTGGTAGCATGATACACTCACTTCCAAGTGCACATGGCTGGATTTGCACCACTTGGCAGAGAAGAACTCACAGCGGAGGAGCCTAGGTGCTGGTAGCAAGATACAGATGAAGTCTTTGATATCCCTGAGACTTCAGAAACAGGAGGTACAGGATGTAGAGAGTAAAGTTCAGTCCTCTCACTCCCAGGCAAGAAGCAGCAAGCTAACACAGCAAAGCAAGCAGCAAAGTAACAACCCTTCCATGCAGCACAACAGCTTTTCTTCCTGGCAGAATGTCCTCAGCCCAGAAGTGTTCTCAGCATATAGTGTCAGAGGTCCAGTACTTATACCCATTTTAACCTTTGAAGTATGGAGACCTCAAAGAAAGGTCTTTGTAGTGCACAAGACCCTGCCCTTCTTCTACCTGGATCCATACACACTACAGGGGGGCATGAAGCTCTTTGTGTGGGGATGGGCACAGCACTATTCAGGTGCAAGTGTCAGCTCTGCCCCCTCACTCTCCCTCGGGAAGACCCATCAGCCTGGTGATTGGTCATCAGGATATGCAGGGCACACCTCAACTCCCTCTGTGTGGGATTGTCCAGAGGGAATGCACAAAGACCAGCTGTCATCCAAACCAGACATGTATTTTAGGGACAGGCAAAGGCACAACGGTTAAATTAAGAAAATGCTCGCTTTCTAAAAGTGGCATTTTCAGACCGGCAATTTAATAACCAACTTCACTAAAAGATGTGTTTTTAAATTCAGAAGCCAGCGACATCAAACTTACTCCTTCCATATTTTCCCAATTGGAAGTTACACTTGTAAAGGGTACAAGGCAGCTCCAATGCTAACCTATGGGAGAGATAGGCCTTTCTTTAGTGAAAAACAAATTTAGCAGTTTTTCACTACTAGGAAATGTAAAACTTGAAAGTACATGTCCTACCTTTTAACTACACCGCATCCTGCCCATGGGGTACCTAGGGCCTACCTTAGTGGTGACGTATATGTAATAAGGGGAATGTTTGGAGCTCGCAAGTAGGTGAACTTGCTAGGTCGTCATGGCAGTTCAAAACTGCGCACACAGTGGCAGTGGCAGGCCGGTGACAGGTTTGAAGGGCTCCTCATGTGGGTGGCACAAACAGTGCTTCAGGCCCACTAGTAGCATTTGATTTATAGGCCCTGGGCACATGTAGTTCTCTGTACTAAGGACTTATTTTTAAAGCAAATATGTCAATCATGGAGAAACCAAATGTCATTACATTTTAGAGAAAGAGCCCATGGGTTCTAGCATTGGTCAGCAGTACAAAAGTGCCCAGAGTCCTAAAACCAGAAACAAAAGTTTAAACCAGAAGCAGAACAACACAAAATGTTTGGTGTAACCCTAAGGAAAAGGGCTAATTCCAACAATTACCATTTTAAATGGGGAGGGTATCGAAGTTGATAATAGTGCAGGAGATATATCTAAAATGTATGTTTACTATATAGCTACCTAATTTGTCAAGGCAGGAGAGGTGAATAATAGAACACTTATCAGGGATGGTGTTGACAGTATCACGTGCTTAAGAATCCCAGGTTTAAGTTTAATGCTATATTTGAATACTTTAGTTTTATTTATTTGGGTAAGACCTTATGTTGATCATGAAGAGAGAGATAGAAAGGGTCATGCTTGAGGGATGTTCTTGCCCAAGGTTGGTAGGAAGGGAAAGTCTGGAGAGCAGTCTAAGGCAGGCATAGCCAAAGTTCAGCTCAAGGCTGCTTTAGCCTCTCCTGACATTTGCACATGGATCTCTTGAGAACAGCAGCACCTGACTGCTGTTTAATTGGCTGAGCATTAACATTCTGAAGCATGTTAACTGAAGGAAAGGAAAAGAAGCAAATAAAGTGTTGCACACTACTAATCTTTAGCAACGCATTCCTTTTCAGAGACCTTTTGCAACAAAAATATAAAAATATGATACAAACTCTTCTTAATTCAAAAAGGAGTTTTTCATTACGATGCAGAAGACTTTGACCTTAGTCAGATTATATCGCTGCATTGATGTGCATATGTTAAAAGTGATTGTTTTCAAGCATTTACTGAGAAACATCAATGCTTCCCACTGCCCAGACGACAACGCACGTAGTGTACCAAGAGGCACGTCATTTGGCATGTGCACCCTCTATGTGGCATAGCCTATTATATAGTCTATTGAATCAAACACAAGAGAAGTTTTTTGTTCAGCTTATATCCTGCTCTCATGTATTTCAAATGCTCTTAATTGTGATAATGATGAAAAAGAAGGCAAAGTGAAATTAAAAAATTGCCTATCGTCATTCAATTTTGTCAAGCGATGAAGCAGGGATTAATTCCAGGTTTTCTGGTTTCTTATTGTACAATTCATCCAATATATAGGTATCTATTTCCATTTCAGTTTTTACCTCAAAAGTTAATTCTTCATCTTTAAATGTTGGTGTATGAAGTTAGACCAAGGGTGGCAGACAAAAGCCACAAAAGGGTTTGATTTGTTTTAGGTTTGAAGATCCAAGGGAACCTCTAGCTGAGTCGGAGCCAGGCATCTGGCTCAAGCCTTCAGTGGCTCACCCACCTTTATCACATAATGAGAATTAAGGTGGAAGACACACAGTAATGGTACTATTTGACTATCACCAAACAATTTGTTGAAACAGGACTACCAACACTACAGTGCTGGATTCCTTGTTTGAAGATTCATGACGTTCTCTCTACACCATATTTTAGAGAGTGTACTATGATACTTGGTGTTCTCCTCCCATGAGTGGAATCATTACTATTGGTTGCAGATAGGTTTTGTTTTCACATACTACCAGTGTTTAATTTGAATTAAGTGTTTCTAATTTCTGTTAAAAAATGGAGCAGATAAATTTGTTCAGGAAATGCATACCTGAGATCACATAATTTGTCACAAAGGGAGACCAAGATTAATAATAAACCATGACTTCTGGTTCCATACTTTCCTTCCTGCTCATTACACAACAACTGGAGTGTGAGTTGTGCTGATGATGAGGCTCCGGGACTACTCTCACCAAAGTAATGCCACTGTGCTGTGGAACCTGGCCAAACTCTAAATGCAGAGTTCAGAACCAACATCTTTTGTCAAAGTTGTAAAACCACAATTTAGTGTCAGGTCTCGTAGCATTATGGATTAAACCTTCCCAGTTCTATATGTAACAATGGAACTTGGGTGTTTGTGTCTGCCCAACTCAGTGGATTGCACTCTTTTTTTGGGGGGCCTTTGTCAATAATTTTCTTTAGCACTCACCACCTTAACTGAGTAGGTTTCTAAGCACTCCTAACGTTTACAGATAAACTACTAAAGGTATAACAAATTGTGAGGCCTAAGGTCCTTTTTCATTTCAAGTCAGTAATAGTAATTAAGATACTTGCTTTGTACACTTGCCTCACCAAAGGTACCAAAATCAAGTAGAGAAGGCTTATTCCATGGTTTGGTAGACAGAGAGTGACTCACACACAACATATACTAGTATTGTCAAATCTATGAGTCTTCTAGTCGCTAGGAAATTAATTTAGAGGGCTGTATGGAACAAAACCTTCAAAATAACTACAAGATTCACTGTCCACACTGCCATGTGGCTAGGCTAGGGCCGGGAAGAAACACAGTCATTTTACATATACACGATTCTTAAGTCGCCTTCTTTTCTACACAATAACTTTTGAAACACTTTTGCTTGCTTGACAGTGCAGGATTAGTTTCTCTGAAGCCACACTGCTTACAATTCCACTTTGTAAGTACACTATCAAGACACCTTGAACATTTAGTACAAGGCCTGAACACACATTGTGCAAATGTTGTTGTTTATTATTCATCCATGAGGTGATGTTATGATAAATACATACACATTTCCTTGCTCAAAGGAGAGGAGCACTCTGCTGACATTGCAAGTTCGACTCTGTGTCGGAGTTTCAGCTTAGCTGATTCCTGCTTACCCACTGCGAGGACGGATGTCCAACTTGTGACCAAGACAGGGGCCTACATACCTTGCCTTCAAGTAATGGGGAATTAGATCATACAGTAGGGGATTCTGGGCAGAACGCCCACCCTAAGCAACTAGGTTAGGGAGCACATAGAAGAAGTATGCTATACACCGTGGTTATATGCCAGCATATATACACGTTTCAGCAAGATGGTAGAATCGTTCATCTGCTTCTGTCTATTAATTTTTGCAGCACATATATTTTATACAAGAATTACAATGGTTCAATAAACATTGAAAACATTCCTTTATTTCTTGTGTACCTTTTTGAGAGAGCATGGGTGACTGAGCAAAAAGGTTCTAGATCTATTACCACGATTCCTTGGGGAGTTAGGGGGGGAAACAGCGTTTACATCGCATGCGCTACAATGTATATGATTACAACGCGGTCGTTACAACGACCACATTGTTACAACGCAAGCCATTACATCGCAAGTCGTTTCTACGACTTGCTGTAGGGGGCGCGCTAAACTAAGGAATAGTATAATTTAATATTCCAACGCCTTTCCTACTGTTGCACACGCTGGAGTTGGAATAGTCAATTATACTATTCCTAAATCCAGCGCGCCCCCTACACCAAGTCATAGAAACAACTTGCGATGTAATGGTTTGCGTTATAACAACACTGTTGTTATAACAACTGTGTTGTAATCGCATGCGTTGTAGCGCATGCGATGTAACATCGTATATTCGGAGTTAGGGTTGTCATGTTCTGAGGTTGCCCAATCATTTTTGTTACCTTGCTAGATTTGGGGGTACTTATGGCGGAAACGTGAGCTAGCAGGTCTATAGGCCAACATATCCTGAGGGGACGCATAGAATCAGTCTGGCACCATCCCAAAGTTTATGTAGTCCAATGAACAAACAGTTCCTACTGAGAAAGTGGAAACTGTACGACAACACCAAGCAGATATTTCACTTCCCCAACTCCCACCTTAACCTCTGCCCCCCAGTTCAAATGCTGGTGGAATCAACCTGGCCCTCGGTCACAGCAAACACCATATCTTTCGGCCCCTGGGAAAATGTTTGCGAGTACCCATGTTCTAAGGTCTGGTAGTTGCAAATATCACAGGTATTAGCAAGTCAAACACTTAGCACAAAGGAAGAATAATGAGAGGGTAGCTGATCTGATGTCGATTACACTGGAGCTAGAGGAGCAGGTCCCAGTCACTAGGCATAGTCCGGGAGCAAAAGTGCCTGCCTTTGGCATGCCTTCAGCGGTCTTCTGGGTTTGTAGACAGCAATAGGAATAGGTGTGGCCAAAACATGAAATGTGTACTAAATTAAAGAGGGGGAGTTATAAACGTGATAACTGGTGCCAGAAACTCCATACTTACTGGGAAGTCTCCCTTCCAGTGCAAGATACTGGAAAATGGAAGTGAATTAAATAAAATATATGAAATTAGAAATCATAAAAATATGAAAAGCAAGTTGCACCAAAAACCACTCTTCCAAGAAGGCACCCACGATGCAATAGTGGATTCGGGCACCTCCAAGACAGCCTTTGCTCTACAAGGAAAGTAAATTCACATGTGCAAATGGAGGCTAGTGTCAGCATGTCAAGATAGGAATAATATAAACGGATCCATCAAATAATTGTATAGCGAAATGTCAACCACAAAATATAAATGAACATTTAACCCTTATGAGTGGGAGGAACTTGCTTAGTAGAAGGGTGCAAGATTAAAGAAGACACTGTCAGATCATAAAATGGTAATGAAGGGAAAATACAACCGACAAATAAATATGGTGAAAGTTGAAATTTGTAATGCATATTTTGGGATTTGCCTGAACCAGTTTAGACAATGATTATGCCAGAATGTGCAATTGCAAAAGTAGACCTGTAAAAACTCTTTCGTTTCATGCTAGTGTCAAAATCTTCAAGACAACTAGATTAGTAAATCTATTTTTTAGGTTTAAAAATTTCAACTGAATACTCTGCACTTCCAAAAGAAAGTTTCAGTCTTTCGGCTACTGTCTGAAATACTGATATGCAGTCACTCAACAAACATTTAGAGCTGAACTGTCCCTTTAAGAACAATATAAAACAGATCTGTATATGATTGACCCCTCTCTGTAGTGGTACAATGAGCACTAAACTCTCAAGTGGAATGAGGAGGCTGAGATTAATTCAAGTGTTACATGTATCACTTGTTTGTTTTTCTTAGTGAGAAGTCTTCATTGGAATGAATATGCCGAGACTTATACCTGTGACTCAACACTTAAAGGAATATAGCTTCATATCACTCATGAGGCATAATAGGGTTGAAATATGTCTGGGGTCGCTTGTGGACATCCATTCAGAGGGAACTTGGCCTGCAGTTTGGGCTGGAGAGTCCATAATGGGGGATCGGATCATGGCATGGCAAACAAAAAAACGTGAGGCGGAATTCGGCGTAGGCTACTGTCTGATATTAATCCAAGCAGTTCATCGATTGCCTTTTAAGTTTTTTAGGTCTCGCTTTCTAGACAGAGCAAGTTGACTGAATGTGAAAGACCTACTGTGAACCAATTGTGGGTTTACGGCCGACCCCTTCCATACCTTTAGTTGGCTTTATCAGTCGCATTTGCTTGCTTTTTATACGTTGGCTTGCTTGATGTCAGAGGCAGAATGTGTACTTAGCATGACACTTCTCCTGGAGAAATCTAAATTTGCTCCCCTAGCTACTGCTTAGGACCAAATGACTGAATCCTGTTAAAAGCAAATTAGGCTGTAGCAAACATTACCCTTTACATTTTGACCCTTTCTCATTCCTTTTAAATTTTGTTCAAGTTTTCCTGAGTTAAACGTATTTATAAAAAAAAGGTGCCTTTTATAAAGAATAAAAACATGAAATTCAATGTACAGTTTTGAGATAAAATAAGATATGGCTTTGATTTCCTCCAGTATTGTGAAATATTTATTCTTTTACTTTTTTAAACAATACTTTACAGATAAACGTTGGAAAAACCAACAGCCCAGCACTGGCATTAGAAAGGTGAGACCTATTGAGTTGTTCACAAGGGGACTCACAAATGACGATACCTAGTTGGGCACACAACAGTGCTTAATCTGAGCCGGTGGTTTCCAGTACTCAGCACCGGCACCTAATTGCCAGCACCAGGGCTTATGACAGTCTGCCACATGGTGGTGCTGTCTAGCCAATTTAGGTATGAGCACAACAGCTGTTTATTAGTTCTATTTACACTTACAATGAATAATACCTGCCTCCCAAGCCATTCTTATAGCTTTGGGGGCCTGGTATTGTATGAATTGTCACACTTGTAACAGTGTGATGGTTCGTAGCTGTGATTGTACTGTCATTGGCAGCTGGCAGTAGCAATGGGTGGTCCAAGCTTCAGTGGCCTCCTGACGAGAGCCCCAGCACTTATTATTTTATAAATTAAGCACTGCCGCCCAAAGCCTCTGTGTCAGGGATTTTAAAATATTTTAGATTAGAAGTCTTCCTACTGCTAACAAATGCATCCCAAGTTCATGGCATTGAAGCCAATGCAATTAAGTGAGTTGACATCACATACTCCATGCGTTTCTGAATGACTTCATATGAAGAAAACATGGTATTTAATTTCAGTTCCATCTAGCAAGATTACATAGATGCAAGTTTTCAGTACAAAAATAAACTTAGGCTTTCGTTTACTGGCGGTTACAAAGGTCAAGCGGCTAAATCATTAGCAAGGTGTTTTTTTCTAATTAAATTAAAATGCTAATTTCGGCCTCAATTAGTCGTGGTGATGTTGGCAGGTGCATTTGGCCTCTCTGTGCTGAGAGTTTGTTCGTCAGCGGCAACAATTTTATTCTGTAAATACAACGAGTGCCCAGTGAAATCCTGCCCTGAAACAGAAACTGTTTTCCATGCAATCAATAGACATGCGCATTCTTTAATAATACAGAAAAGGACTGCAATATGATTCCAGTAATCGCGATAGTTGCGACCATCATCACGGCGCCATTACATAGTGTAAAGCAGAGAAGAACATACATGTACGCTAAAACGGTATCACATGCGGACCTTGACAATTTCCGGTCTTCGTGCCAGCTTAATTGATGAACAAGGAGAAATAGTACACAGATGATGTCAGAAAATAAAATATAAGTATTTACCTCAATTGAATTAACTGAATAGTCATGATACATGTTACAGACTAGACCAAAAACAGAACAGGCAGTAGGGGAAATCTGCGTGGAGAGGTGATTAAAGTAACGCCAGTAGATATCCTATCTTGTACTGATGCTCAAGGGTCACCATACAAGGACCACCCTGCTTTGTAAACTGTAGACAAAGGCCCACATAAGATACAAGTTAAACAGTTGGCTACCCGAAAAAACAGCATACAAATCGAAGCAACAAAATAAAGCCCAAAGTTCAGTCCTGAGTATATTCTTCTTGTTTTTATTCCAAGTGTGCAAGGTATCTTTCCATAATATCCATCTTCTTTAACAGAGTAAGTTCAAGCCACAGACCAATGCAACACGTGTTTCATCCATCCGGCTATAAGCCACGGACTTCTTCAGGGCTAGAACAGAGAAATTTAGCCTAATAACATTACTGCACATAGTTATATACACATAGGGTAATTAATACCCATCACCCATATAGCGTATACCGCTAGTGCCACTAGCAGATGGATAGTTGGTGGGAACAGGAATAACCAAAGTGCAAAGACAGAAACAGGTACCTACTTCCCTTAGAGTCCTGGAAAGTGACAAGTTGTAAGTGAGATAGAGGCCTCAAAATGAACTCAATAGTGTTGTCGGAGTGTGCTCACAAAGTTGAAAAAATAAACAGTAAAAGAAAAAATTAATTAAATTAAATTAAATTAAATTAAATAAAGAGAGTGCTAGTCTGCCTAAAAACCCAAGGAGACAAAAGGATAAAGTGATAATAATACACCCATCAACCTATTGTGCATATTCATGTAAGTGCTAAGTGCGCTAACCAGATGAAAGCTATTAAAGAGCATCTCATGTATGCTGGTAGCATGGAAATATTAGCTTCTTTAGTTCCTAGAAGAATCAAAGGCACCACAGCCTAAATTACAGGTGTGTGTCACCATACAGTATAAGTTAAAAATCAATAGTACTTGTTATGGAACAAAGTATACATACGGTCATGTTTCAATAGGGACCAATATTAAGCCATCCTGCATATAAGCATGACAACACTTCAGATACCAAACTCGACATTCCTGTCTTCTACGAATTGAAAGTTATCACATAATAAGTGTAATATGGTAACCCAATGTTGTCCTAAGGAAGAGGTAGGCCATGCAATAGTGAAACACAAATGTAAACCTTTTTAACTATCAGGACACATAAAATGTAAAAATAATTGTCCATTGTTTTTTTAAATCAACTGTACCTGCCCTATGGGTTGATTAGGTTGTTTAAAAAGAAAGGTGTAAGCCCGGCAATCGGTTTATTTTGCCAAGTCGAAATAGTCGTTCAAAACTACTCGCACAAGCGGCAATGGCAGGCCTGATACATGTTTAAAAGGCTACCTAAGTCAGTTACACAATTAGTGCTGCAATCCCACTAATAGCATTTAATTTGCAAGCCCTGGGTACATGGAATACCACTTTACTAGGGACTTACAAGTAAATTAAATGTGTCAGTTGGGTGTAAGCCAATTTCACCATGTTTAAAGGAGAGAACACAAGCACTTTAGCACTGTTAGCAGTGGTAAAGTGTGCTAAGTCCTAAAAGCCAACAAAAATGGTTTCAGAACACAGGAGGGTAAAGGCAAAAGGTTTGGGTAATGACCCTGAAGAAAGTCCAACATACCAACACTAAATAGTGTGGTAATTACTGGGTTCAGGATATCCTACCCATTACAAATTCATGTCAATGGTATGAAGGGCGACATGTAGAAACAGTAATTCGCCAACCAATTTTTGCAAGATATACTTATTACCTAGAATATTTGCAACACCTTTGGAGAAGTGTGGCTCAATGATTAGAGCGGCAGACCCTGATGCAGGGGTCTAGCCTGGGACCAGGGTTCAATTCCCTGCCTCGGCGGGTCTTGGGCTCAAAATTCCATGGACCTGATAATTCCCGCTCCGGTGCCTATTCCAATCATGGAGTCCCACTCTGCAACTCTGGGCAACACCTTGCTTAATCTCCACAATGGCCCCCACAACGCTAAGGATGCCTGGCCTCCACCTTGGGGGTGCCCAGGAGTGAACACCTCACAGGGAAAGCCAGGATGGGTTCCACAGCGGTATTTGTACAAGCGCCTTGAGACCCTTGCGGGTGAGTAGTGTACTATGCAAGTATCCATTTACATTTACCTTTGTACATGGCAACGTGTGTATGGAGAAAACACTGGATGTTAATTGTATCTTACTCAAGCTGAAATCCTGATTCGTATGCAAACATTTGTTTCTGCACAAACCTAGCTTTCCTCAACACTCTGAATGTGCATCTCAACTTCTTTTTAGTTCCTCCAAAAAATGCACTCTTCTATTACTAGAATTATGGTTTGCACAGCAGATGTCCGAGCTATGATTTGAGGAGGTAACCATAAATGACTAATTTCAGAGTTTGTAGAATAATTTCATATCCATAGCACCATTTTAACTTTGTTTTTAAATGAATACCAAGGTTTTTTAAACATGAAGGTGGTATAACCAAAGCTATCTGTAAATTCACATTAAATGTGTTTCTCTAATATGAAATATGTTTCACTGGTGCTTGCATGGGTATATGTGGTGTGTCTGTACTAAGTGTACTAAGATGATGGTGAATGATAATGCCCCTGTATCATGTTGCATTATACTCCATTTCTGCATGGTCTCCAGCTTTGTTAAGCGAGGTGGACTACATGGTTTACAGGCAATCGACCTCTCAGGTGTCCAATCTCTAACTGCACTTCTGGTTTGCAAATTCAACCCAATTATGTTATCTCTACGTTCATCCAAATCCATCAAATGTTGCCAAAGGTATTAGCAAATCAAAGCTTATTTAAACCCCCATTCCCTTTAACTAATGGCAGATCTGTATGAAAATGGGCTTAACTTGGGCATTCCAACAGACAACTAAAAGTAAACCTCTGACAAATTGTGTGCAGATTTGTCAAGGGTGCTAAAGGTATTAGCAAATGAGATCTTTTTGCTTCCCCATCTATTTGCAAGGCCCTTCTTAATACATCTGCACAACATACATATCATAACATATCATAACATACCAAGAGTGTGTCCAATTTCATGACAATGTATGAAATGGCACAAATGTTCTCAGAAAATCAAAGATTTTCAACCCCACCTTTAACTTTGCCCCATATGACTTAAAACTGCGATAATTTCACTGCTCTTGGCTTGTTAATAGCTTGTAGGTTCCTTAAATTTTCGCCAAGATATCAGCAACGTAACACTTTTTGACCCCTGTTTAACTGTGCCCCCCAGTTGATTTCCATAACACCTAAAATATCAAGAGTAATTTAATAAGTGCTTGTCAAGTGCTGCTCCCCTCCTTTAACATTCCTTGCCCTTTGTGGATCTCCCTGTAACCTGAAATTCAAGCACTGGACTTGCTAACAGGCTGCCTAATTTCAAACAGGTTCTTTAAAGTCATAAAAATTATTAGTACCTGCAACAAGCTTCAATCCCTTTCACCGCTGTTCCCTTCAACAGATGACTGCGAAACTTGCAATACCCCCACAGACGTCAAAATATATGTTTATGTTTTTGGAATTTTTATTGCGCACAACTACCCTTGGGTGTCTCTGCGCATGTCGGTCTTCCTGGGACAGAGAGCAGCCAGATGATTATTGATTAAATAACCAGGTTTTCAGAAGTTTACGGAAGATGATGAGAGTGGGACTAGTTTTGATGAACAGAAGGAGAGAATTCCATAGCCTGGGGGTTGCTACTAAGAAATGCCTGTCTCCCCAGGTAGTGGTTCTGGTACGTGGGACAGAGAGAAGATGGGTGCAGGATGAGCGAAGAGATCTTTTTGGAGCGTAGATCCAAAAAGCATCCTTAAGAAACCTGGGTCCTGAGTCATGGATGGCCTTGTAGGCGATACAGAGTGCCTTAAACTTTATCCGACTCTTGACCCTTAGCCAATGCAGGTGACGTATGGCCGAGGAGGTGGGGCGGTGACCAGTGATGCCGAGCAGAATTCTGGCTGCAGCATTCTGGACTGATTGTAGTTTGGTTAAAACCTGTTCTTTCGTGTTGAGGAAGAGAGCGTGAACTGTCCACCAGATCTCATATGAATTTGTCAAATTTGCTGTGTTATTAATGGCTGGCAATCACAGAAAAAACACTACCAAACAAGGTGCACCAATCACTATGTTGGGGAAAAAGTGCATAAGGGGGCAGGTAAGTACATCCTGTCGCCTTGGCCATGTCGAATGGGCAACCTAAAAGGATCCTCTGGCAATGAGGACATCTAACCTGGGCTTCTATTGGAATTCTATAACGCATATTAGCAATCCCATTACCGTTGTTTTAGCTGCAGTTTCCTGCTGCTAAAAGTGCGATAATTTTAACAAGGTTCTTGCTAATATGCTCCTACATTTTTATAGCTTGGCTCTATTCCTTCAGCCAGTGCTGCTTGACAGCTCTTGTTTCCTGCATCTGTTTTGCTTTCTATTGCTCTGTTTATAGATATGGTGTAAATTATTATATTCAAACACTAATAACCATACCACCAAAAAATACACAAGGAATGAAGGTGGACAGGTGGTTTATGTAAAATTACGATTTAACGTCAAGGAATGGCAAGCTACAGTATTCTTGATATGATCTCAATTCATTCACCGTAAATCACTGATGTGAAAACCGCCATGAACGTTTTTATTTTCTGATAAATGGCTCTCTAATACTACATACTGTCACCCAAAGTAACGCAGCAATTTACATAATCACCCTATTTCTCCATAAAGCCAACGGGATTAAGTCGGTGGGACTTAGAATAACAGAGCTTCTCTTGTTTGTATTTATGATATGGAAACTCAATTCAATAAAGAAATTTTAAAAAAAAGTAATAATAAATTGTTTCATGGTTTCACATAATTTCTAATTGAAATACTTGTTTGCCTTCACTGAGATGGCAAATAACAGTACATTTCAGTGCTTTATGTAATCAAAACCTGACAGCTTAAAAGGAAAGGTTGATTCAGAAGTGAAATGGTTTTATTGTTTGCCCTTGAGTATTATTTTCTTCAATTAAGTAGGACTGGAAAGCGATTTGCATAATTTAATTGCATAATGCTTTAGTATACTATTAGTGTTCTTGCAACATTTGCACAGAGGAGTCAGAAGTGACATGTATCTCAAAGGTTGTTTTCCAGAAGTAATGCACCTCGTCACTGTTGCTGACTGCCTTCTTTGCCTGCCTGGATTTACAGTCGACAGCACACTTGTTCGTTTAGGCCTGGGTTCTCCAAAGTCGGTCCTGCAGGGCTGGATCCATTCCAGATTTTTAGTATATCCACATTTAGATAAATGTAGCTATCTTAAAAATCTGGCAGGGAACCTGCCGCCCAGGACTGACTGTAGAGAACCCTGGTTTAGGGCCATACTTAGCATGGGAAAAGTGTAAGTACAGGTTCAAGTATGTAAATGTAAATGTATTTGAGCTTATATAGCGCACAGCTACCCACAAAGGGTTTCCCGGCGCTTGCTTAGGGAACCTGTCCTGGTATTCCCCTATGAGATAACCCCGGCAGGGTATCCACAAGGTGAAAGCCAGGCATCCCGCCTCAAGGGGCCGTTGTGGAGATTAAGCAAGCTATTGCCCAGAGTCGCAGAGTGTGAACCCGTGAGTCGAGAAGGCACCGGAGCGAGAATTATCGAGTCCGTGGAATTTTTGAGCCCAAGACCCGCCGAGGCGGGGAATTGAACCCTGGTCCAGGGCCGATCTCAGCTTCCAGGTCTGCCGCCTCTAACCCCTGAGCCACACTTCTCCACACCGTTGTTAGGAGATGTCCACTGAAACCCATGAACCCATCATGGTGTGGGGTTAGTTGATGACAAGAGAGAGGTGTGTTTGTGTGTGTGTATGTGTGTGTATACACACAAGTGTGAATGAAAGGAACCAAATGGCAGACATGTGATTTGAACTCCTTTATATGCAAGGCTTGTTTCCACCAATGACACTTTGCATTTGTATTGCGGGTACCTCTGTTTACATACGCTTTCTGTTAGAAATGGGGTTTCTGTTTTGCTAGGGTATGCTCCTCCAGTCAGGGTAAGGGAGTTACACATCCAAGATAAACCCTGCTCACCCTCTTGGTAGCTTGGCAGAGCAGTCAGGCTTATCCCAGAGGCAATGTGTAAAGCATTCGCGCATCACACACACACCAGTGACACACTAGGCACACCACAAAAAGAGACTCCACACAAGGTTATATAAAAATATAATTTGTATCATACATAAAACACTTTAGACCATTATCACATAAATCACTGCGCCATTAGGCACTTGTCATGATGTCACATAGATCATAAATCACTTTGTCAACCAGGCAATTGTCAATACATTGCAAGTGAGTGCAATCAAGAAAATACTTATGGTTGCACCCGTTTTAAAACCATCACTCCAACTATGAGGTGAATCCTGGAATAATGCTTGTTATCCTGACAAATGCAAGGTAAGCAAAAACAACACACATTAAAACACATCAGGGCCTAAAATGCAGGTTAGGTCATACATATGTCATGGCTGCTGGGCATACAAGGACAGGCCTGAAATGTAAGAAAAAAAACATAATCACAACATCAGGGCATAAATATGAAGCAGTTGGGAAGGAGGCAGACTTGCTAACAGGCTGCCTAATTTCAAACAGGTTCTTTAAAGTCATAAAAATTATTAGTACCTGCAACAAGCTTCAATCCCTTTCACCGCTGTTCCCTTCAACAGATGACTGCGAAACTTGCAATACCCCCACAGACGTCAAAATATATGTTTATGTTTTTGGAATTTTTATTGCGCACAACTACCCTTGGGTGTCTCTGCGCATGTCGGTCTTCCTGGGACAGAGAGCAGCCAGATGATTATTGATTAAATAACCAGGTTTTCAGAAGTTTACGGAAGATGATGAGAGTGGGACTAGTTTTGATGAACAGAAGGAGAGAATTCCATAGCCTGGGGGTTGCTACTAAGAAATGCCTGTCTCCCCAGGTAGTGGTTCTGGTACGTGGGACAGAGAGAAGATGGGTGCAGGATGAGCGAAGAGATCTTTTTGGAGCGTAGATCCAAAAAGCATCCTTAAGAAACCTGGGTCCTGAGTCATGGATGGCCTTGTAGGCGATACAGAGTGCCTTAAACTTTATCCGACTCTTGACCCTTAGCCAATGCAGGTGACGTATGGCCGAGGAGGTGGGGCGGTGACCAGTGATGCCGAGCAGAATTCTGGCTGCAGCATTCTGGACTGATTGTAGTTTGGTTAAAACCTGTTCTTGCGTGTTGAGGAAGAGAGCGTGAACTGTCCACCAGATCTCATATGAATTTGTCAAATTTGCTGTGTTATTAATGGCTGGCAATCACAGAAAAAACACTACCAAACAAGGTGCACCAATCACTATGTTGGGGAAAAAGTGCATAAGGGGGCAGGTAAGTACATCCTGTCGCCTTGGCCATGTCGAATGGGCAACCTAAAAGGATCCTCTGGCAATGAGGACATCTAACCTGGGCTTCTATTGGAATTCTATAACGCATATTAGCAATCCCATTACCGTTGTTTTAGCTGCAGTTTCCTGCTGCTAAAAGTGCGATAATTTTAACAAGGTTCTTGCTAATATGCTCCTACATTTTTATAGCTTGGCTCTATTCCTTCAGCCAGTGCTGCTTGACAGCTTTTGTTTCCTGCATCTGTTTTGCTTTCTATTGCTCTGTTTATAGATATGGTGTAAATTATTATATTCAAACACTAATAACCATACCACCAAAAAATACACAAGGAATGAAGGTGGACAGGTGGTTTATGTAAAATTACGATTTAACGTCAAGGAATGGCAAGCTACAGTATTCTTGATATGATCTCAATTCATTCACCGTAAATCACTGATGTGAAAACCGCCATGAACGTTTTTATTTTCTGATAAATGGCTCTCTAATACTACATACTGTCACCCAAAGTAACGCAGCAATTTACATAATCACCCTATTTCTCCATAAAGCCAACGGGATTAAGTCGGTGGGACTTAGAATAACAGAGCTTCTCTTGTTTGTATTTATGATATGGAAACTCAATTCAATAAAGAAATTTTAAAAAAAAGTAATAATAAATTGTTTCATGGTTTCACATAATTTCTAATTGAAATACTTGTTTGCCTTCACTGAGATGGCAAATAACAGTACATTTCAGTGCTTTATGTAATCAAAACCTGACAGCTTAAAAGGAAAGGTTGATTCAGAAGTGAAATGGTTTTATTGTTTGCCCTTGAGTATTATTTTCTTCAATTAAGTAGGACTGGAAAGCGATTTGCATAATTTAATTGCATAATGCTTTAGTATACTATTAGTGTTCTTGCAACATTTGCACAGAGGAGTCAGAAGTGACATGTATCTCAAAGGTTGTTTTCCAGAAGTAATGCACCTCGTCACTGTTGCTGACTGCCTTCTTTGCCTGCCTGGATTTACAGTCGACAGCACACTTGTTCGTTTAGGCCTGGGTTCTCCAAAGTCGGTCCTGCAGGGCTGGATCCATTCCAGATTTTTAGTATATCCACATTTAGATAAATGTAGCTATCTTAAAAATCTGGCAGGGATCCTGCCGCCCAGGACTGACTGTAGAGAACCCTGGTTTAGGGCCATACTTAGCATGGGAAAAGTGTAAGTACAGGTTCAAGTATGTAAATGTAAATGTATTTGAGCTTATATAGCGCACAGCTACCCACAAAGGGTTTCCCGGCGCTTGCTTAGGGAACCTGTCCTGGTATTCCCCTATGAGATAACCCCGGCAGGGTATCCACAAGGTGAAAGCCAGGCATCCCGCCTCAAGGGGCCGTTGTGGAGATTAAGCAAGCTATTGCCCAGAGTCGCAGAGTGTGAACCCGTGAGTCGAGAAGGCACCGGAGCGAGAATTATCGAGTCCGTGGAATTTTTGAGCCCAAGACCCACCGAGGCGGGGAATTGAACCCTGGTCCAGGGCCGATCTCAGCTTCCAGGTCTGCCGCCTCTAACCCCTGAGCCACACTTCTCCACACCGTTGTTAGGAGATGTCCACTGAAACCCATGAACCCATCATGGTGTGGGGTTAGTTGATGACAAGAGAGAGGTGTGTTTGTGTGTGTGTATGTGTGTGTATACACACAAGTGTGAATGAAAGGAACCAAATGGCAGACATGTGATTTGAACTCCTTTATATGCAAGGCTTGTTTCCACCAATGACACTTTGCATTTGTATTGCGGGTACCTCTGTTTACATACGCTTTCTGTTAGAAATGGGGTTTCTGTTTTGCTAGGGTATGCTCCTCCAGTCAGGGTAAGGAAGTTACACATCCAAGATAAACCCTGCTCACCCTCTTGGTAGCTTGGCAGAGCAGTCAGGCTTATCCCAGAGGCAATGTGTAAAGCATTCGCGCATCACACACACACCAGTGACACACTAGGCACACCACAAAAAGAGACTCCACACAAGGTTATATAAAAATATAATTTGTATCATACATAAAACACTTTAGACCATAATCACATAAATCACTGCGCCATTAGGCACTTGTCATGATGTCACATAGATCATAAATCACTTTGTCAACCAGGCAATTGTCAATACATTGCAAGTGAGTGCAATCAAGAAAATACTTATGGTTGCACCCGTTTTAAAACCATCACTCCAACTATGAGGTGAATCCTGGAATAATGCTTGTTATCCTGACAAATGCAAGGTAAGCAAAAACAACACACATTAAAACACATCAGGGCCTAAAATGCAGGTTAGGTCATACATATGTCATGGCTGCTGGGCATACAAGGACAGGCCTGAAATGTAAGAAAAAAAACATAATCACAACATCAGGGCATAAATATGAAGCAGTTGGGAAGGAGGCAGACATGAGTCACCAAATCATCACCATGTGCATATTACTAACGTCAACCTCCTCATCAGGCGATAGGGTACCCCAATCCTGTGCTCCTATTAGGTGCAATGCAGTAAGTTCTGGTTTTCAGGTAGGGTGCAGGAACCCCCATGAAACACCCAGCATCCTCTGGGGTACTGAACTACAAACTATTTCCCTAAGGGCCTCAGGGACCTTGGACCCCGGACCACCTGCTTTCCAACAGCCGGGTTCGGGTCTGTACTCTAGTTTAAGTTCGTGGGATGTGTTCGTGCCTACATTGTAGGCCCCAGACACTCTGTCAAATACAGCCAATTAAAAGGAAATCCTCGCCATCGGTG
This sequence comes from Lissotriton vulgaris, assembly GCF_964263255.1. NCBI lineage: Eukaryota > Metazoa > Chordata > Amphibia > Caudata > Salamandridae > Lissotriton > Lissotriton vulgaris. The sequence goes on from NC_141696.1 coordinate 202,798,001, forward strand.
GCCAGGGACATCCGTCGAGGCTTCACCTCATCACCCGACACTGGTCACTCCAGCAAATGCCCTCAAGGTAGGTGCACAAAAACAGGTGCTGGGGCCCACATGTGGACCGGAAGAGGGCAAAGCTCACTAGGTTTCTTTCTAGTGAAATTTCAGGTTGCCGTGGCTCTCAAACACGTGGCTCAAGTGTAGCCGCTCTGCAACCCCAATGGAAGTGTGGTGAGAAAACAGGCGGCCTCTGCCTAGAAGACCAGGGGAAAGTTTCAGGCTGCAGTGCCCTTCTCTGCAGCCGACAGTATTCCGGCCATTTCGAGCACCGCATCTCACACCACAGGTCTGCCCTTCACGTTCTGTATAATTAACCCGGAAAGCGCCCTTCGTGTGCTGATTTTCCCTTAACACAGGACAGGCCACTCAGCCTTGGAAGATCACTGGGGGCCCCGGGACAGGGGAAAAGGTTGCAGACCAGCACATAAGGAAGTACAAAGTGGTAGTCCCTACAGCAGCCCAGCAATCAGTGAGCAGCAGTCCAACCCAGCAAGCAAGTAGTCCAAATGGCGACCCTTCCTAGCAGCAGAACAGTTCCCTCTGGCAATGGGCCATTTGTAGAGCCAGCAGCTTCTGCTTACAAGTCCACGCAATGTCTCAAAACATGGGGTCACAGCCCCTGTACTTATCATCCAAAATTATGTGTTCTGACAGCACTTCAAACAAATTTCAGACGTGCACAACACTGCCATTCAATCCCAATCCCTGGCATGAGACACCCTACAGGGGGCGGAGACAGCCTTGTGAAAGTCAGGCATAGCCCCATTCAAGTGCAGGCGCAACTCCTCCCACCACTCTAAATGCAGACCATGCCTATTCAGGTGCAAGGGAAACTCTTACCACTACTCTAAATGCAGTCAAGGTCTATTCACCCCAGCGCTGAATCACCCAGGAAAGATAAGACACACCTCAACCCCCTTTGTGGCTGTCTAAAGTGAATGCACATCCCCTTCTCCTGTCAGTCTAAACCAGACATTGTATACACAACCAGGCACAAAGAGTCATAAGCACGCAGAAATGCCCACTTCTAAAAGTGGCATTTCTAAAATAGTAATAACTATTCACCAATAGCAGGATTTATTATTACTACTCCAAACATACCAGACATGGCCACGCTATCCCTTTCATATCCGAAATTACCACATAAGCACATATCAGGGAATTCCTAATGCAACCCTATGAGAGGGGAGCCTCACAGCAGTGAGAAACCAAATAGGCTGTTTGTTACTACCAGGACATGCCACACAGCTAAGGCACATGTCCTAGCTTTTACCTACACAGCACTGTGCCCATGGGGATACTTAGGGCCTACCTTAGGGGTGACCTACATGTAGCGGAAGGTGAGTTTTAGACATGGCAAACACTTTTAGTGCCACGTTTCTGCGGCAGTAAACTGTGCATGCAGGCCTTGCACTAGCAGAGGCCTGAGACAGGTTTGAAAGGCTACTTCGGTGGGTGGTGCAAGCAGCACTGCAGGCCTAAATGTAGCATTTAACTTACAGGCCCTGGATATATATACTACCACTATACAAGGGACTTACAGGTAAATTAAATATGCCAAACAGATATAGACCCATCTTACCAAGTTTAGTAGATGAAACACATGCACTTTAGCACTGATCAGCAGTGGTAAAGTGCCCAGAGTCATAACACCAACAAAAACAGGTCAGGAAAAATACAGAAGGAAGGCAAAAAGTTTGGTAATAATCCTTCAAAAAGGGCCAGATCCAACAGCCGCCATTCCCAGCATGCACAGTGCTTTTGGCTACAATCCAGGGCTGACTTAAGGAGTTACATATGGCTCGTGACCCTTCCATGCCTAAATATCCACAAATCAAAGGGATAAAGGTTGCCACACATCCAATGTGTCCATATATTTTCCTAGTCCAGTCCTACAAGGAAAAAGGATAGGTTACATTTTATCACTATTACATTTGCTAAGTTACCTCTACTGCTAACTGATTTTCTCAGCCAACAGCGCTAAGCATGTCAGTCTTCGTGTCCAAATATACTACTTGCTTTTCACTGAAATTCATGGCTGGTTGAAAGTCATACTTGAGTAACCCTGGGCGGTGAACTCTGCTCCGCTCGTGGAGTTTGCAGAGTTTTCTGAATTTTCCGCACTCTGCGTTACGCGAGCTCACTTAGTTCTGAAAAACTCCGCCCCGCATAACGAAGTTTTTTTTCCTCGCTCGTGTTCATCAATGTCAAGTTGGCAACCACGAGCAAGGAAAATCAACCTCCCGGCGAGATTTGTACTCATTCGCAATTGTCAACATCAAATTTGCGAGCGAGGAAAGTCAGCATCCCGGCGAGATGTCTCAACACGGGGGGGTCAGGTTTCTTATTGAAAGTGGTCGCGTATACTCACGACAGCTTGCGTTGAGAAACTGCCCGTTTGCGTTGAAAAAGCTGCAGCTCGAGTAAAAATATACTCTAGCGGCAGAAAAGGAAAGCAGGGAGTGCTTCTGCTGTGCATGGTGTCGTTCGCCATGATTGCACAGTGCGGACAAGCATCCGGCACTGTGCAATCACCGTGAACTGCCTTTTTCTATCATACTCCACCGCTTGCGGAGCTCCATATAGTGTGGCGGAGGCTTTTTTGCACTTCGCGGAGTTCCGTGTAGTGCAACTATGCGAACTTCGCCCAGGGTTATACTTAAGCATGGTACCATTAAACGATTAAGATTTTTAATTGCACTCTGGGAACCTAATCACTCATTGGGGCAAAATGTATGTATTTATTTAGGACTGGCGTAAAGCTCTGTGAGTCATTCTTCTGTTGCCTCAAAGCACTGACAGAGATAAGAGATCCAACTACATGATTGGAAGGGGAAGCTAAACTCCAGTTATAGTGAGTACTTGTGCCCAATTTTGTTCCAATACCACACCCATGGCATGAAAAGTACAGTTGTGGATCTGATTCCACAAAGTCTTCCTGAAGAACCGCTCTAGGGAAGATAGATGTACTGTTCATGTTTGTTGTGTGACAGTGGAGTAGAACAGGCCCCCACAGACCTTGCAGTGCAGGGGGGGACCCAAAGTTCCAGGGGCCCCCTCACACAGTAGGCTGGCCTAAGAGCTTCTGATTGAGTCCGGAAGGAGGTCCTCCATGTACCTTGCAGGTGCGCCCACTCAAGTTTTGTTACGCCACTGTTGTGTGAGTCAGGTTAATAGGGGAATGGTTTCTTGAGGCATGCTGCTAAGCAAGGATCCCTAGTATAGCTGAGCACTTTATTTTGCCAGTCATGTTTAGTTAGCATTTTTCAAAGGTTTGAATGAATCGAAGGCTCCTCGTTCAAAACTGTGTGAACTGCTAAGCTTGGCCCTGAAACGAAAGTGCCCATCTCTCCTGCAGCCCCTATAGACGTGGGAATTGCAGTGGAGGCCGGCACAGGTAAACGGGTGGGGCAGGGCTGGGCAGGGTTAGAAGGGAGGTGAGGGAAGTCAACAGACAACGGAATAGGTACAATTAAATAAATAAATAAATAAAACCTATTCCGTCGTCTGTTGGCTTCACCCCCTGCCGCACCCTGCCCCAACAACTGCGCTTACCTGTGCCGGCCGCTGATGGGGAATTGCCACTCTGTTCTGCTACTTCACAATCAATACTATAAATGCAAGCAGAGGATATGGAATAGGAGAACAGAGAGGCATTTCACAGGAGCACATGATGGAGGTGACTTTTTTCAATTTTAAGCTTGAAGTACTTCCGAATTGCAGAGTGGTTGCCACACATAAGGGTCTTTTTTATGGCTAATCAACCAGCCACTACCAGACAGATATCGAATAGTTTTCTGACTTGGACGGGAGCCTCAGTGATGCATTTAGAAAGCCATGCCTTTATGACTCTCTTGACGACAATAAAAATACAATCAACAGATGTTTGTTTAGATTGGCATGCCTAACTAGCATGGTGGAAGTGAACAGCATGGCATTCAGGGATAAGCTATATGGTAAGTATTGACATAGTACTTTTTAAAATCCGCTTAGTCACTGCTTTGATGCTCTAATAGCTCAGAAGGAAAGAAATCTCTTGCCTGCTTTGTAAAGGCAAAGCAGTTCGGCCAACATGTACAACAAAAGTTCCTTATCCCTTAAAATAAAATAAAAAATTATATATATATGTACATATAGTCCATTTAAACCTAGATCAACACTTCTACCAATAATGGCAAAAGACGCTGTGCATATCTTCCATGATAGGGTTACAGAAGATCTAAAAACCCTTAATCTCAAAGTTAAATGCACCAGAGGTAAAATGAAATATCGTGATGTTCAATACAGAAAACGTATGCATAAGTTAAAAAAACGAACAATGAACTAGTTATAAATAGGTCCGACAAAGGCAGTAATGTCGTCATTTGGCTTAGGAAAGAATACATACAAAAAGCCTACCGGCATCTGAATCAGGAGGAATGTTATGAAAAATCTGAAATGAAAAAATACAAGAGAGCTATAGAAGGACTAAAGAAAGACCTCTTACAATGGAAAAGGGATAGTTTCATTTCTACGGAAGAGTTCAACTTTTTACATAAACAATTTCCTGTTTTACCAACGTTGTATTTTATTCCTATAATACATATGGAAAGAATACCTGTACCGGGAAGACTGATAACATCAGCAAATGGAGGAGTCAATGAAAATATTGCGAAATACGTTGACTATTTTTTACAAGACCATGTCAGGGGTCTGCCAGTTACATCAAGGAGACTTCTTTTCCAAACTAAAATCTGTCACATGGACTGAAGGAATGTTGTTGATAACATTGGACTTGAGTCCCTGTATACTAGTATAGATCATGAGAGGGGATTAGCAGCTACCACACACTTTCTAGACACAAGACCTCTGAAGTAATTACAACCACAACACTATGTTGATAAGTATGATAAGATGGTGTTTATTCAATAATTTCTTCCTCTTTGGGAAGGAATTATACAGACAGAAACGTGGGGTGGCTGTGGGGCCTGCTTCTCCCCCAGCTATGCATGTTTACATTTAGGCTGGTGGGAGGAGCAGGAACTGAATCACCCATGCTGAATAGTACAATGCCCATGTATCTAACTGGTTTAGATTTATTGACGATATCTTTATAATTTGGAAAGGGCATGAATGTAGTGCCATCAACTTTATCCAAGATATCAATGCCAATAATCTTAATCTTCCTTTTACATCTAAGATCAGTGACAAATCAGTTGAATTCCTTGATGTGCAAGTATATATCTCTGACATGAAAATTGAAACAACGTTACACAGAAAAAATACAGCGGGCAACACTACACTACATGCCCAAAGCTTGCATCCGAAGCATCGTATAGCTAGTATCCCATTTGGTGAGTTCCTAAGAGTAAAAAAAATCTGTAGCAGCAAAGAGGAACTTGATAACAACTTGACAAAGTCGGCACTAAGATTCAAAGCTAGAGGATACAATAATAATATTTTAAAAGAGGCAACCAAGAAAGCTGACATGAGTACAAGGGAATCCCTCCTGTTACAGCATCAAGAAAATGATTCAACTAGTGAGGATTTTACCTCCATAACTTTCCCCGAAATCAAGAAACAAACTGAAACTGCTAGGCTTATTTCAAGAATTAGCAGCCAACAAAGACAGATTAAAGCTATTATCAAGAAAAACTGGCCAAGTGTGATGACGGCTGTGGTCCTGGACCCCAGATTACCTACAACACCCTTTATTACCTTTAGAATAATGCCATCTATGAGAACTCAGTTGGTGAAAACAAGTCCTGAATTAAATTCTCTAACCTCATGGTTTAAACCTCAAAAAGGCTTTTTCAAGTGCTCGTCCTGTAGAGATTGTAAATTTGGGATCAGTAGTACCCATTATGAGACAGCTTTTGACACAATAAGGAAAGAGATAAAGGGGAACTATAGTTGTAGAACTGATTTTGCAGTTTATATTCTCACGTGCACCTGTGGTTTGAAAAATGTTGGGTCATTGTGAACAGTGACGCCACATATCCAGTGACCAGCCATTTTAAGGCCATGCATAATAATAAGCTTGAATGTCTAAAATATTTTGTAGTGGATTCATTACCCAGCCAAAGAACAGGGGGAAATAGAGAAAAGATGTTATGCCAGCTTGAAACACGTTACATACTGGAAATGGATAGTAAAACCCCCAATGGACTGAATAACAATGAGGACATGCATAATTATTTATAAAATTATTAACTTTGAGAATCATGTACAACTTAGGTTTCTATGAATGTTAGCTAATTTCCCAGTCCGCCGCAGATTTTAACTTAACCCAAAAAATCCATAAAATATTTTTAATATGAATTCAGAGATTTTGGTTCTCTTGCCATTAGCTTATTTGTTATTTTACCTCTTCTCCTTATTCTGACACTTACTATAGTACTATGCACATTAGCACTTTAAATATTAGCACCTTTTTTCGAGTTAGGCACATTAGCACTTTGATAATCAGTACCAATGTATTGACATTTAACTTCGCTGCTATCTGTACTTAATATATTTTTTCTGCCATTCAACACTAGATATTATGTATTAATACAGATATTTATTCAAGTGTTTAATATTATTTTATTAAGATCAGATCATTTTTAGATGCTTTATCTGTCTTTTTATCAGTGTTATATGATGTATTTATATGGTTATTATTTATATATTTATATATTTATGAACCATATTTATGTATTTAAGCATTTAATATGAACATTTAGGCAGGTAAAGTGGCTTAAATTCAGGAAAATAGAGCGGTTATCGGCAGTGCAGCTTAGATTTAGCATGTAAACAAAGGTGATGTAATGCTTTCAAAATGAATACTGTACTGATAAAAGATCGATTTTGTATGTTTGCATTATAAATGTGTATCAACATACCTCAGCCAGAATATTTATCTATATTCTTAAATGGTCTGTTATAATTATAAAATCAGGCATAGTGAAGTCCCGATTTTCGGACTTATAGATATAGGAAATAGTGAAGTCAAGTCTGTTGGTTATGTCTATAGCATTATGTCACTAGTAGGAGGAGTTATTTATTTTATGCGGAAATGAATGATATTCATGTGATCAAGGTAACGGATGTTATCGAAATGCGTAGTGACTGCAACTAACGTTTCAATAAAAGATTTCTGTGTACTTTTAAGAGGAGTTTGTGCCATTTCTTTTCAAGGACAAGCGGAAGGAGAAGCTCTGCAATCTGTCTTTGGATATATATATATATATATATATATATATATATATATATATATATATATATATATATATATATATATATATATATATATATATATATATATATATATATATATATATATATATATATATATATATATATATATATATTATATATACATACATATATATTGTTTTTTTCTTTACACAAAGACTTTAGAGAAGAGCAAAGAACACACAAAGGGATTTCAAATGATTTTAAAATTAGGAACAAAATAGAAAAAATAGCATAACAAAATTGAGAACATTTGCCAACTGAAATGCTGCAATTCATAACAATTTAAATTATCATATCTTACAGTGCACTACTACCCTTTTTGTAACTTTAGCAAAACTGCCTGTTATTGAATAGAACCGTTTATGGGATACATCCAACAAATTAAATTGAAGACTGGTAGCGGGCAAGAAGTGGGACTTTTTTTCAAGAAGATTTATGTGGCAATGTAGTGTCGCAGGGATTCCGTTCTCATACAGAACTGTGCATAGAGACTTGGAACCTCAGTGAATTAGGGTGTACCAAAACTCACCTCAGTACCTAAAATCCCCTACCAGACTAGCTACAGTGTCTAATTGGTTATCACAAACTCCCAATGCATAGACAAACCAGAACATGGACTTAGTACACCTCAGGTAACGTGGAACACATGAACACTCTTTCGTTATACAATCATTTCAATACAGAACAAGGAGTAAATGAGGACGCGTGCACATTTGAAATATCTCAAACGCAGTATTTTAGCTAATACAAGCAAACATATTATAAGAAACAAAGTAATCAGTATAGTCACTAGTCCAAAGAATACAAAAGGTGAAAGCATGGTAAAATGCTAAAACGAATAGTGTTCAGTAACACCAAATTCTCACCCCCCTAACTAGTATATTATATTATATCTAAGAAGGTATCTTTGGGTTTTTAGCAGGGCGGCCCCATACCTCAAGATCCTAGTGGTAAGGGATCACATCATCTTCCACCAGCTCTCTGCATGCGAAGCACCATCAAGTGTGTTTGTATGCTCTTGTGCAAAGCAATATAAAACGTGCCTGAAGCCAGAATTTGGCCGCAGCTGCATGTATGTTATGTCTAGGAACGTGTGAAGATCAGACCTCACAACAACCACTGTGTTGAGATATCCTTGAAGGTTTCAGCACTCACTGTACAGACACAGCTCACCAAGCAAGGCTGATATCAGAGTAACAACATATTATTCTTGCGTGAAGCAAAACACTCTACTAGGCTCAAAGCTAAGGCAACAGATATGTGTCGTGTGCAGAAGCAGCAGAAAGGTAAAATAGTGTTTAAACTCCTAATGAGCTCATGCTAACTTAACACAGCATATAGGCAAAGCATATCTATATGACAATAGACAACCCAAGGTTTGCTGTAATTTTTAATGGTCACTTTAAACCCCTCATTGCTAAAAATCCCTTTTGTTAACAACTGTCCATCTGCACTTTTCTTTCGTTAAGGCCTTTCTAACAAATAAAAGGGGTGGGGGGATTCACAGGGATAAAACTTGAATGCTCACTGGTCAGATATTATAAAACTACTTAGCCAAGACATGAATCTTGTGATTATGTTTTTCACTGAAGACGGTACCTGATTTACTGTCTCATGAACTGAGATGAGGAAATGGGTGCCATTTAGTCATAAGATGTTTCTGATGGATAATTGGGAACAGTGATGGACTTCAATCAGAAGAGACTCCTCCGTTTGAGCAGAGAAGGGTTACCCCACTTAAAAATCCCCCCAAAGCCCTGAGATGAAAAATTAAATTGTAATTCATTACCATTTTATTTTTCATCCTCTGACCTATGGGGTCAGGCCGCTGCTTAATGACAGCAGCAGGGAGGAAAGTGGGCAGTATATGCACTTTTCAAAGTGTGCATGTACCTTTGGCAGGACATGCGCACTTTGAAACCAGACAGCTGGGTTAGAGTAAGTGCAGGCCTCCAGAACACTGCAGAGCAGTGAGTGAGGCTGCTCCCTCCAATCAGGGTGCTGCTCTCACAGCATGAGAGCAGCACCAGGATTGGTCTAGGAAGATTCCTGGTGGTGGGCGAGCTGCATTTGCGAGAGGTCCGGAAGAGGAGATCCTGTCGTAAAGTACGTTTAAAAAATATATATTTATGTTTATTGTCGCGTGCACCCCTTTATTTTTATATTTTTTAATTGTATTTGAGAGCGGGCGCTCGCCTCTTCCCTCCCTGTTGATGCCAGCCGCCACTGTCAGTGACCAAATGAGAGGAAAGGCTCTCGAATCATTTATCTAGCCCTATTGTTCCTGCTTCTTTAGAGAATGGGATATAAATTAACTGGTTAATATTGAAGGGCTTGCAAAGAATCAACATAGGACTCCTTATGTTGTAATATATTAGCACTCACTTGTTCGCTCACAAAATGGCGCACACAGCTGAAGTTACCTCTATGTACAGCGTATGCGAGAAAGTATTTTAACCCGTGTACTAATGAATAAATTAAGGCTGTGAAAACAGCAGAAATGCCTTATTTTCTAGCAGAGTGAGATCTGACAGCTGATCCCCGGGGAGAGCTTACGCGGGGGTTTCATGCTAAATCATTAGAGGTGGTGAATAATTGAACAAGCGCTATGGATTTCTACACAGGTCAGCCGCATGTTTTCTGGTTGTGTTGTAAAGAATGAATTAGTCAAAGCAATGAAACAGGCTTGGAGTGCCTTGAAAGAGACTTGCTACCCAGACACGAATTGTTAAGATTTAGGCTTAACTCAATAGAAGTCATTAAACAATTCAGCAAATGTTCCATTATATGATAGTAACAAATCTAAATTTTACCAGCTAGTGTATTTTAATATCAAGAAGGCGCATTTCAATAAAAATAGAATTATAGATACGTTCATTGCACTTATTTTTAGATTGTATTAATTTAGAGCATAAATCTGATGTTTAGAGGTTCAGTATATGTTGAAATGTTAACATTTTAACACTGATACAGAAGGACATACCTGATTCACAGGAGGTGTTAGTGGAATTTGTATAATGCAAGTGTATTCTCGCACACCTCACAATTAATGGGCTCCCTGTAGTATGTGTGCTTTGCCATTTTTGTCAATCACAGAATTTAATCTTGCAGAATTTTTTTTGAGTACACATTTTTTATCAAACCTGTGTGAAACAACCGAGCCTATTTCTTTCATCATGAGTCTATTTGGGTATTTTTCAAGTATTTTAAAATTTGCGCCCGGGGCAACCGCACCACTGGAGCCCCCACGCTACGCCATTGGTAGTATGCGAGGAAAAATCTACGAAACTTTGCAATCTTCTACAACACATACAAGTTGCTGCCATTCTGTGAGGAGGCTCAATTACGAGGGCCAGGCAAGGGCACTTGAATCAATTGTTCATAGCACCCGAAGAGATATGGATCAGGAAGGTAAAGGCCGATGACCACGTTGACCAAGACGAAGAGGATGCTTGAGCAGTGTTTAGAAGAGGCTGGTTCCAGCAGCTGTCATGTCATTACAGTGGCTTTACAGTGGGAGGAGATGTGAGGCAGAGGTTGGAGGCAAGTTGTGTGGTGGATTGAGGTCAGTGGAATAACTAGATCTCAGCAGATGTAATTATAGTGATGCGCACTGCGGTTGCTTGAAGAAGAAGATGAAAAAGAAGCCACTAGTATCAGTTTAAGTAAGATGGCTTGAGGCCAGAGGTACTGATCTCAACAGGTTGACTAATGTGTCAGCAACCAACAACCTCAGACAATAAAGACATCCTTCTCTTGCACCCTTTGCAATTTCCTGCTTATGTACCCTGCATTGAGTTTCTTTTAGCGTTACCACATGTTTCTCATATAATATTTGCTTTATTATAGATTGATAATTCACCAATTCCCGACGTATCAAGGTGGAGTATGATCTGTAGTTTTTAGTAAACAAACAGATTTTTTTTGCTAATTCTTGCATTTCACATCATTAAGCAAGAAGTCTGACGTTTTCATAATCATTAGAAAAGGGTATTTAAGTCTGATGCAAAGACCATCTTCGGTGGAGAGACAACTTCACATTTCCCTGAGAGCCTTGATCGAGCAGCATGCTACAGACATGTTAGCTGAAGGGCAAAGGTTTGCATTGCCAACATTATCAGTGTTTTGCCTGCTTGGAACATCAAAACAAAACCAATCTAGACCTTTACAAGGCACAGATTGAACTTTATTGAGAGTTTATTTTCCTGCAAAAATATGCAAGTAAGCGCTCATCTGGGAAACTGACTCTTTGGTTCTAAGAAAGGTTTAGCTAGAGGCTACAAAGTGAGGGGTTTTACCATAGGCTGGTTTCATCACTCAATGTTTTGATGTATTGAACAGCATTTAATATACTGCAATTCGTTTTAATATATACTGCTCAATTGTCTGTTTAATTACTGTCACTATGTTTATATATATATCGAAACATCCATTCATATAATCATCACTAGAATAGGTCAATGATTATTGATAAAATCTTTTTAAATATAGTGTGGATTTGTAATGTGAGTTTATCCATTGAAAAGGACTCTGAAACTCACTATAAATAACCCTGTAGCCTCCAGAGTATGATTGTAACCCTATACGCACCATCTTCACGAAGTTTGTGGGAAGTATGTTCGTTATAAACTTCTGCTTTCCTGGCTCAAGTTAGTAAATTGACCTGAGCGTATTTGCCAGTGGGGGTTGGATGTCTAAAACTAGGTAGTAATTGCTTGTGGAGCTGCAAACATGTGTCACTTCTTGGTGGGGATCTTGGCACTGTATATCTGTGTGGCGACCAGAGCTCTTCTTGGCATCCTTTCCAGGGATGGATTTGAATTTGACAGGGAGAGTAACTTCATGTCCATATAAATATGGGCTAAGCTACCACTTCTTTACATCTTACTACACTCAGATCAACTGGCTGGTGGAAAGATGTACAAGAAGGTTATACATCTGCCATATGTATTCATGTTCTACTTCACACAGATTTGTGTGGCACATCACATGGAAGCACAATGTGGGATTTGCAGTGATTTCGTTATTGTGTGTTTTCTCACTTAGGGCCCTATTAGGATAGCGGACGGACCTGCGTCCGTCCGCCACCACAGAGGAGGAGGGACCGTCCGCAGGGGCAGCGGCGGTCCCTCTGTGCAAATTAGGATGTGACCGCCACCCTGGCGGTCACATCCTGTATGAAGCAGCACTCGCCGCAATGTTAAAAATGCAAATAGGTACCCCCCATGTGCACCCCCCACCCCCGTCACCCTGGGGGCCCGCAACTGGCCCCCAAAGAAATCACCGTATGCCTTTCCACGGTGGAGAAGCCACCGCGGAAAGGCATCTGTTCACCCCCATCCTAACATGGCTGGCGGTGTCTGTTAGACACCGCCTCCATATTAGAGCTTTTCTGCCGCGGTCATAAGGTGACTGCGGCGGAAAAGCGGCAACGGTCTTCCTGACCCCGCAGCCATCCTAATCTGGCTGGGGGTCTTTGAAGGCTCCGCAGCGGTTTTTCCGCATCCTCCGGGCCAGCAGACACTTCCGCCGGCCCAGAGGATGCGGAAAAACCACAATCCTAATGACCTCCTAAGTTTGTTTTTACTTTCATAGACATAATATTGTCCTTTGTACCGTATACCTACACTTGCATATTCTATCCCTTATTCAGAGGGACTATCCTGAAATATAATGGGTTTTTTTCATCGCTACCACTCCAGAATACTGCCCGAGGACCCTAGAATAAAATAGATTAAAAATAGGCTATTCTGCTAAGTAATTTTAGCATCTTCTTTCACGCAGTCTTGAAGATAAAATAAGCATGGTCTCCCTTTCACAAGGTTGAGCCCATCCAGAGGCACAATCTCTCCTGGATGAGGACTCTGATGAAGCATGCTCCAGAATTTCTGTAGGTGAGAGTGCTTTTTACTAATTCTATGGTAGCCAATTGAGAATACTGGAATCACAAAGCATTAAAAAAGAGAGACAATGGTTCTGGGGTTGGTAAACGTTATACTGTTATCTGTCAGAGTTCGGGTGTCATGAGAAGAAAGGGTAATATGCAACTCATATACGCGGTAGACAAGGGTTCATGTAGTTTTGATACTACAGGAGAAGAACATGATACATATGTGGGAAACCCTTACTTAAATCTGTCTTCTACAACTATATTTCATTTTTGCTGGAGAGTTACAAAACCCAATTCCAAAATAGATGAAAAGCCAAGAGACACGGGTGCTGGGATAGTTCTACAAAAATTGGCTTGTGTTTTTGCAGTTGGCTATGGCCTATTGGCTATTATCCAGATTAATAAAACCTGGCTTTAAGTCGACATTGAGGAAAGTTCCATTTGTAATGTTGAAAAGTGTGATTATATGCCTTTGAGGACTTAATCAGGAATGTCCTTTGATTTGTGACAATTATGGGATGCATGGGTCATTGCTGGTGTGAAACACTGAATCAAGATGTGGGCTAGCAATTAGTAATCTATTCAGAAACACCCATTCTACAATGCTATTTCCCAAAAAATTAAATGTTGTAGGTCCCCAGATTAACGCATAATCATGGTGTTCACCACTCCCCTCTTACCGTGCCTGTGCCTCCCATAACTCTTGATGCTCTCCCTCTGATTGATCTTCCCTTGGTAGAAAGACTCCTCGGCAATCTTAAATCTGGGTCCCCCTCCGATACCGCTCCGCCATCTGTACTTAAACAGGTTTCGGCGATCGTCGCTCCAGTCATGAGGGACGTTATCAACTCCTCCCTGGCTGCAGGTGTGGTTCCAACTTTATGGAAGAAGGCCAGAGTTAAGGCCCTTTTAAAAAAAAAACAGTCTTGACCCAGAAGATTGGGCCAATTATCGTCCCATTTCGCTGCTGCCGGGGCTTAGCAAAATTGCAGAGAAGCATGTCAACCTGGCACTATCTGCCTTTATTGAGAACGAGGGAGCCCTTCACCCCACCCAAATGGGGTTTAGAACCAAGCAAGGCACAGAGACCGCTTTGGTTGCGGTGGTGGAGGAAACAAGAAAAATTGTGGATGCAGGAGGCTGCGCTGCAGTGGTCCTGTTGGACCTCAGCGCAGCCTTCGATACGGTTAATCATACACTCTTGATCCGTCGCTTGCGGGAGGCTGGTATCTCAGGGGTGGCCTTAAAATGGCTCCAGTCCTTTCTTTCAGAGAGAACCTTTTCAGTCTTTGCAGAAGAATCAGCATCTAAACAACTTCCACTGCTTTACGGCGTACCCCAGGGATCCTCACTGAGCCCAACCATGTTTAACATCTACATGAGGCCTCTGGCAGACGTGGTTCTTCCCTGGGGTATTAAGTTGGTCACCTACGCCGATGACACGCAGTTGGTTGTCTCCCTTGCTAGGGCGGAAGGTGTGGATTCCGGGACAAACAATCTGTCCCCCTGTCTTGCCAGGGTCCTTGAATGGATGGACTCCTCCTTTCTAAAACTTAACGGTTCAAAAACCGAGATTATGCTGTTAGGATACAAAGCCCCCATCAATCTTGAACCTTGGTTGCCGAGGTGTTTGGGTCATCCCCCCACCCCTAAGAACCAAATCAAGAGTTTGGGGGTCTGGCTCGATCCCACTCTGGGCTTTCAAGTTCAGGTCCGAAAGGTTGCCTCGACTTGTTATTGCCTGCTCAGGCTGCTAAGGAAGGTTTTGACCCTTCTTCCATTTGAGGCCAGACGGCTCCTTGTCCAGTCCCTTATTCTTTCCCGACTGGACTATGCTAATGCTGTCTATCTCGGGGCACCCGTTGACACTATTAAAATACTTCAGTCAGTTCAAAACTGCGCAGCTCGTCTGCTACTCGAGGTACCAAGACACTGCTCTGCGAAGGCTGCTGTGCGCTCTCTTCATTGGCTGCCGGTGCAGGAAAGGACCAGTTCAAAGCTATGTGTATGGCTCATAAGTCAACAACTAACAATGGCCCGATTAACCTGCGACCTCTGTTTTGCCATTATCAATCTTCCAGAGTCCTTAGGCCTAACCATCTCAATTTTCTGACAGTCCCGAGGGTTAAGAGGTCACGAATGGGTGGCCAACGGTTTTCTTTTCACGCAGCCAAATGCTGGAACCTACTCCCCCAGAACATTTGGTTTGAATCCAACAATCTTGCTTTTAGGAAACGATTGAAGACTTTCCTTTTCCGCTGAGTTGTGGTGTCCTGCTCTGGGTCTAAAAGCGCTGGGATGCCTCCAGGGAGCCATGCGCTATACCACGTTTGTATTCATTCATTCATTCATTATAAAACAAGCATGTGGAATACCAGGCTGTTTTCATATATAGTTATAAATTTAAGAGGATAGATCTTACAATTTTCCGATAAGACTTTGTATAATTCATTTTTCTTGTTGTTTCTGACTGTCTGAATGTGTCTTTTATGAAACAAATACTCAAAAACAGATGTGGTATTTTGGAAACAGAAGTAGGGAGCTACTAAACGATCAAAGCCCAAGAAGTTGCACAACAGCTCCACTTTAGTTGAACAGTGCCTTTCATGTTACTGTCCATGTAATCAGGTAGTACAGATGAGCTTTAATGAACACTATGATACTACCTGTGTTTTATTCGAGATCCCTTATTGGTGCAGGGGATCCTCTGTGCACTTGCATTTTTATATGCTACTTGTTGGACCCAACATCTTTGGCATGGTTTCCTCCCAACATTTTGCCTTCCAGCCTCCTGTTTTTGCTGACTTCATTTTTTTCTGGCCTTACGAATCTGCACACTTTAACACTGCTAACCAGTGCTAAATTGCTTGTGCTCTCTCCTTCAAATATTCTATCATTGACTTATACCCAAATGGGACTTTTAATTTACTTATAAGTCTCTAGTAAAGTGGTATTATATGTACCCAGTGCCTGTAAATTAAATGCTACTAGTGGGGCTGCAGCACTGATTATGCCACCCACTTAAGTAGCCCTTTAAACATGTGGCTGCAGTTTTAACCTGTCATTTTGACCCAGCAAAAAAATCATTTGCCAGGCTAGACCTTCCTTTTTTGATACATGTAGGTCACCCCTACAGCAGACCATACACAGTCCAGAGGGCAGGGTGCAGTATATTAAAAAAGTTGGACATATACTTTTAAGTTTTACATGCCCTAGTAGTGAAAAACTCTCATTGTTTTTTCAGTATTGCAAGGCCTACCTCTCCCATAGGATAACATTGTTTTTTCTTATTACATTTATTAAGTGATAACTTAAATTTGGGAGTAGTTAGGTAAGTCGGGTTGGTGTCTAAAGAATTGTAATTAAAATCGCTCTGTAATGCGAAACTCAGATTTTAAGTCACAACTCTGAAAATGTCACTTTTGTAAGGCTAGCATTATCCTATCCCATTACTTGGTGTCTGCAGCCTGTTCCTGGGTCACATGACTAGGTGCAGCTGGTAGTTTGTCTTTGTGTACTGCTCCCAGACAGTGAAACTAATGGAAGCTAGGTGTAGGCAGGTTGGGCCACTCTGACTTAACTATGGGGGGGAGCTGTCATCCACCAAACTTGAGCATAACAGAGGCTCTGCCTAAGCACTCTCACAAAGGGGTTGGCACTGCTCTTTTATGGCTTCCGACAAAGTAGGTACCAGGTAGAAATATTGGAACCTCTGAACCAACTCTTAGAAGCAAATTGCATCTGTGAAAAAGGCAGTGTACAGGTGACTTTGAAATGGAGTTAGCTTTCTAAATGACAGTGTTTAGTATTTATGAGCACTGTGCAGGTTAAGAAGCTTTAGCAAAATTGGCTGGAATGGAACACACTCTCCGTGGGTCAACCTTCAATTTCTTATATCAGTAGAATATGTTGACAGTACCAGAAGCAGATATTGAGATGACGACTCTCAGGCGATCTTTTCTTTAAATGGAGAGGCACTCAAGACTCAATTTTATTTTGTAATGTTCTTATACCCAGAAATGAGCCAGTCTCTCACAGACTAAGGTCCCTCCACTGGTTACCGGTGGAAAAAGGATCAGGTTCAAAACTTTATGTCTGGCCTATAAGGCCCTTCATGGCTCAGGACCACAGTTCCTGAGAACACATCTGAAATTGTATGTACCAACAAGAAGCCTGAGATCTGCTCATGCAAACGTTTACAAATACCTAAGTTCAAACTGGTGAAGCAGCTTTACAGATTGCTCCAAGCTATACCTCAAGGATATTTTCCAATTACCAGACCAGGTTAAAAATCATAAATAGAAAGGACATAGAACTCTGCGAAGGCAGTAACAAAAGTGCTCTGTGAACTGAGCCTTATGGAAGCGACCAATAGATCATAAAATATCAGCTATTGAGAGTGTTCTGCCTCCTACACTTGACATTGCTGATGCATTCTGCCTAAATTGCAAATCCCACTTACGTTAGACCAATTTTAGAGAAGTCTCTGAGAGGGATATTATCAATATTTGTGTAAAATTGCATACCACTTCACTGATAAATATAAAAGTTTTGTAGCACCATATCTTACCTTACTTGACCGTAAAAATCAATTAATCTCTCTCACAGGGCTCGCTTCCTGGTTGCCTCAAAATTGTCCACATCTCACTCCTTATGAAGAAATGGTTACCCATTTTTGAGAAGATGATCTATAGGTGTGTGTCATCTCAAATATCTTGTGATTTCAAAAGTCAATGATCATCTGCATAACCTTCAATCTAGTTTTAGGCATGGTTGCAGCACAATTACTGCCCTCCCACAAGTTGTCGATCATGCCCTCCGATTCCTTAATATGCACAACTCATGCATCCTTGTTCTCCTTGATCTCTCAGTTGCTTTTGAGCAGCGTCAATCATTCCTTTCTGATCAACATCCTCAAAAACAGGATTGGCATCAAGGATGTAGATCTTAAATAGTTTACTTTGTAATTGTCCAACTATTATCAAGTAGTTAAAATGAGGAATTCTCATTCCAGCTTGTTTAGCTCACAACAGTGTCCCCTATGCTCCATTCTGTTCCCCTTTCTGTTCAATCTCCAGGTAGAACCTTTAGGGGCCCTTCTTAAAAATTCTAAATCTCGTCATCATCAATACACTGATGACACTCAGACATAGTTAAAAATCACCCCTCCTAAAGACATTTTTCTTCTCTCCAAAGTATCGGAGACCATTTAAAGTTCAATGTCCACATACTGCTCTAAACTCTCCCCTCAAAAGCTTGTGAGCTAATTAGAAAGGTAACTTTTCATGGAAGTAAATCTACACATGTAAAGTTACTCTTACACTTTTGAGTAATTTTTCTGCTTTGTTCTATTCACGATTTACAAGTGCAAAATTCTCTAAAAGTGTAGACTTCTACAACCCCTAATCCCTGCAATAGGAGGTGGAGTCAGTGGAAATGTCAAATACTACTGTAAATGTACTTCTAGTAGGTAATTTAGAACCGTATTTTACATTCTGCACACTTGGCGGAGACTTCAGAAATCGGAGTGGAGGTCGCCTTTCTGTAGAGTATTATATACTCTTTTATTAATTTCTCTAAAGTAAAAATTAAATTTAAATGTTGTATGTTACGTGTTAATAATAAATAATTGTATCTATGCATTTTAAATGTACAATATTTTTACAATTTAAAATTTAATTATTAAGGATTTTTAGTATATTGGCGGGGTACATTTGACTTATATACTTATACAGGTACTGATGCCATCTATAATAGAAAGCACCTTGAATTGAGATGATAGGTTATCAGCAGTATTAACATCTTTTTTATTATCTATTTAGAAATTGAATTGACTATACCACGCAGATGTATTGGTGCGGGTATCCTGTCATATTCGCATAGCCATATGAGGACGCTATTTTGCAAAGTAATTCTGAATGAACCCAGAACATTGCTATTGAAGGTAAGAGACGTAGCAACTTCATGTTACTGTGTCTCTGCAAGAAATAGAACAAAGGACTCTTTTGACATTGCGATAGATTAGGGAACCATATATAACCACACTATGAACTGAAAATATAGGGGTGAAGTCTATTTTCAAAAAAAAAAAAAATTTAAATGTAAAGAAAACTAGTTAATTGTTTTTTTCAAAATAAGGGACAGATGGAAATAATTGGAACTTTGTATTTTTCAGCTACATAGAACATGTTAAGCTTAGGTGTGTGTTGTAAAAAATTATAAACTGGTATGTTTTTTGGATGGTAATTGTGTGTCTCTTTAAAGAGAAACAGTCGTGAAGAAGGTGCTTATTGCCAACACTGAAACGCCGCGTCGACTCTTGTTCTCTTGAACAATTTTAATAGTTGGATTTGTAAACCTGTTTTTAAATTTCTTTGTATGAAAATTATGATGTATTGATTTTTATGCCTATATGTAATTGTTATTGTGTATGAATATAATTGTATGAAACAGAATAAACATATATATGTTTTAATTTTGTAACTACACCTTTGCCAAGGCGTTTTTTGCTTTTTTGCACACCTGTTGTTTCTGTCCAATTGTGTTTATAAATTGCCAACACCATTGATCTATGCACTCTATTGTCAGTCCCCGTAGAAATGAGTAAGTTCATACTTTTTGTGGTTGTGAGGTTGCCCTAAATAATCGGTGGTTTCACAAGTCCTATTTTGGATGCATAGAATCTTCTGGATTAGCTCAGCTGTCCACTAGATATATGCTGTAGGGACACTCCGTATCTTTTAACCAATAAGACTATGCCAGGCCCCCAAATCCATAACAATGGCTTGGGCAACAGGTATTAGTCACTTTTATGTATATTAAATTAATAAACAACTGTTGTTGCACTTATTTGTAAATTAGACAAACAGTGCCACCAAGTGGCAGGCTGTTCCAAGTGCCGGTGTTGACAATTAAGTACTGGTACTGAGCACTTGAAACCACCAGTTCAAACTAAGCACTGAGAGTTATGGAACACATGGTAGATTGATAGGTGTAACGTGAGTCTTGATATGCACATGGCAATGTACCCAGCAGTTGGAACATGCTAATCTTTGGCACCATGCACAGCCCAGGCTTTTGACTCATAGACCTGCACTTTTTTATTTAAAGCGGAGGTTAATTGACAGTCTGCGCTGTTAATGAAGCTGTGCAGTTATGCCCCTCAGCCATTTGCGGCACCCATAAAACAGACTTGTACTGCGCTTCTGAGTGTGCAGTTGGACTACAGAGACTCAATTCGGAACCCGCTCAGGGCTGCTTTCACCATGCGGGAGCTTGCAAAAAGCACTTGTCTGAAAAACAAGTCATTGTTAGAAAGTGAAAGCCCTGTTGCTGCAAGGAATTGGGTCTACACAGGCAGGTTCAGCATAGGAGAGTCAGGCGGCTAGTTTTTGCAGGGCCCAGCAGGATGAACCAGAAGGGGAATGATGCGCCGCTCCTAAGTTGAGCTAAAAGCGGCGCTCCATTTTGGTCAATGGCTGTACTTTGCGTGTGGAGTCCAGCCAATAGACTGTGCACCGAGGCCCCAGATAGGCCCAAATGCACAGTGACTGGAGCGGGGCCATGGGCTGTCCATCAGGACCAGCTTCCATCCTGTTGACCATTAGCCTGCAGAACACTGAATGAGAGGTACCGTAATGTGGTAGACAATACGTAAGCATGTTTTACCGACTGCCAAGTGAATCTTCGTGGCTCCTTTGCAGCACAATTTCTCACAATCACTCCCTGATATTGGTGCCCCAATGCTTCTATTTTACAAACAATAAATGGTGTCATGGATAACACAAGTATTAGAATTACTGTGTCTATATGAACAGCTTTATGGACTTGAATTACATGCACTACTCACCAATATGAAGTGCAGAAAATGTGATGGACAGCCCATCGAGCCAATGCCAGAAGGGAGCTGACCCAAATAAGTGCACTGTAACCGGTCGCCCAGTGCTTTAATTTTACAAATCCAAAATGGTGTCATGCATAAAGAAATTGTTAAAAGCACTGTGTCTATTAATACAACTGCATTTATTGACTTGCTCAACACTGCTCAACATTGTGGGGTGCATATAATATGACAGAAAACCCATCGAGCTAATATGTAAGAGTGATATTGCTAAAAAAAATAAAATTTTCCAAGATCAGTTCAGGAGACATGATCACAAACAATAACAGTTTAATTTCAATTCCATGTATTTATTTATTTATTAATTCTTGATACATGTGTAATATAAACCTAGTTACGTGAGCAGATGGACGCTTTACATGTAACAATGACATACATTAAACCAAGAACAGAGAAAATGGAATGGTATATTTTTCTAATTCTGAGGTAATTTGATTAAGAAAGATTTTAGATCCTTTCAGATGGGCAGCAAATTTCAACTGAGTCTATACTTTTCTGGGAAATTGTTACATAATCTAGGAAAATGGCTCCCCAACCTAATTACTCATTATTTACCATACATAAACAAGACAATGTATTAGGTTTTTATTAAATAATAAAAAATTTAATATAAGTAAGAATTAGTAGATATAGCTTTTGAATTATAAATTATATATTGCCATAGACAATGCAAATATCTTATATAATATACGTGTGTTTTATGTATATGGAAAAGTATATATATATTAATATATATATATATATATGTATTCCATAGCCTTGAAAATAATTGTAATTTATAGCAACTGTACAGATAAACACACATTCATTCACACAGTTATTACTAAAGTGCAAAGGTCAAATTCCAGTTTATTACCACAATTATGTGAAATTCATGTGAGAAAATATTTGTTTACTGTCACACATATTGAATATTACAATTACTTTATACATGAAAACAACTCTCCTCTTCATTGTGGTTTTGCCAGTTTACCTTCCTGTACAAATGAAATCTCTTGCATCCTGGATTTGTTCTAATATCTTTCGCTAAAATATAGCTGACTGTGGTGAGAAGGCATAGCTCATGAGAGGCAGAGCCTTGAGTGGGTAATAATGCCTCCGCCTCCCCCCCACTTTCTCATTAATGGTAATGAATAGCTTATTGTGCTCAGCACATCTGCCTACATGGCTTCTTGCATGCATCTCTTCAAATGTTTTTTTTAAACTCTGAATTTAACTTACAAAATCATAACTTAACTGCAGCTCTATTTATGACCAAAAAACACACTAAAATGCACAAGTAATGGCTATTCCCGTAATCGATAACTAGCGCAACAGCCACACAAACTATAACTTAGATACCGAATGCAGTGCTCATGATCTTACTCTTGATGTATCAGATGCAATTACAAATGCTAATAGTCTTACAGATGAGATTACATATAACATTATACTTAATAATTTGAAAGAGACAACTATGAATGCAATATTATTTAATGGTTTAAGTGTGTGTTGGTATTTGATTAGGTTGGGCTTTTAGATGTTGTTGCTTTTTGATATAATGATTGTGAAGGTGTAAGCATTGCATTTGATGGGTAAATGTCTGAGTCTTTTTAACATAATCAAAGCTAATCATAACTTTATTGCAACCGCGGTTTATCACAAAGAATTTGTGGGTTTTCTGATCATATAGTACACCTAATTTCTATTAAATGAATCACTGTCCAGCTGCTGAAAGCATTTGGCAGAGGGCAGTGGGAGTTGGCTGCAGCACTACGTCCAACCAGCCACTGGTAGACGACCTCACTACAATGCGGCGAGGGTTGACTCTAGGGCCTGGTACACGGCCTGGCACCCACACTGCCACAGGCAGCCCACACCACTGCGCATGACACAAGGCCATAGGATGCTTCACCACAAAAGGTGGCCAACCACACCTGGGTATGGCCACTGTCCGTGGACACTACCATGAGGTTGTGCACCTTGCATACGTAACCGCTTCGCCGCGGCCGGAATTCCCCTACAGTGCTGGAGAATTCCACGCGTGCACAGTTCGGACGGCCCCCAGTCCTCCTCTGCACAAACACACCGTAAGGGCCGTCTGGCACATGGAAGAGGTTAAGGGCCTTTGTTGGATATCTGCCAGGTTCCTTACCCTGCTTTCGGGTCTGCAAACTAAGCAGGTTCCTGGACCTGAGGAAGCCATGCTTGTGCGTGATCCATGCCCAAGATTAGTGAGCCCTATGGCATACACAGCTTTTGTTTTATTTTGCTATTCAGTAAACCCGAAATGTATTTGTATACTTAAATTTTCATTCATTATAAATTATATCTTATAAATAACAACTAATTTACACCTTTAATGTAAATACTCATTTTTATTTATTACTTCCTTATTCATTATTAATTTCGCCATAATTTGCTCATGTAATTCTAGGCATTTCACGAAAATTAATGTTATGTGTCCAAATGATATTTAAATCAATTATTTATTTTTCACACTCTTCAAATAAAAACAATTCGAGTTTACATATTTGCAAGTTTGTTCACTTTGCAGAGATAATGCGAACTATTATTTTATTTGATGACTTCAATAACATAATCCTGTGACTGATTTTTGAGGGTCCCTGGATGATGATGTCATTCCATGATGCTTAATCTTCACATATGTTGTAGCATGATTGTCCAGCTCAGTATACGACTGCACTGCTGAACACAATGCCAGGCAAACCAGAAATGTGCTGCCTCTGGCTGATCGGATTTGTGAAGAGGATTTGGGAGCATATGTGCAGCTCAAAGATGAAGAGAGGACAGACATTTCAGTTATTGAAAAACACACTCCTCAAGGAAATGATTTGAGTGAAGTGGGCAACTGGAGTCAGGTGAGGGATGAGTTGGTACCAGTGGCCTACTTATACCTCTCTTTAAGCACTCCAGGCTTCTCTGCCAATGTAGGAAATTGGCAAGGAGCACAGTCTGCAGAAGTGCACTGAGAAAGCACTTGCAGAGATCAGCCTGCTTTGATCATAACTTAATAGCTTTTTACAAGTGATTACAAGAGATTCATTCCCTTCTGCGTCCGGGGATACCCAAGGTTCACTGCCAGCAAACTGAAATGCACTCTAGGACCTTGTAAACAGCCATTTATTTGTTTTAATCAATGGCGTTTGCTCCACAGCAGAGATAATATAGAAGGGCATTTATTATATATTTGCACAGGGTACAATGTTATTTACTTTGATCAATTACTTTTGTTCCACAGGATAAATAATATATAAGGACTGAATAGGCAATTGCACCGATTAATGTGTATATTCCGAGTTCAACTTGTTAGTGTCAAAATGCATTGATTAAAATGAGTAATCTGTGAAGTGAACAACGGAGCATTACAATTAATGTTCTTGCAAATTTATTTTAAATAGCCTTCTGAGTGCTAAAATATTTATTAGCCCAGTGACTAAGAGAAAATCTCTGTTGGCATCACTTATTGCAGGGCTGTCCAACGTAGTTTTAGGAGGGTTGGGTCCACGCCAGATTTTTTAGATAAAAAGTCATTACTCAAATGAGTGTTATACATCTCTCTGGGCAGTATCACAACAAGTGAGCACTGGAGGCAGCGCAGTGCTGTGCTGACTGGTTTATGGCAGGTTGTATGACAGAGGCACACATGGCTAAACCACGCGTGCCTCTACAACAATGCCAAAACAAAGAATGCGTCTGAACAACGCATTCCTGTACCATGCATGCCTTTACAACACAATTTCGTGGTAAAGGCATGGCTGGTAAAGGGTTATGTGTGGTAAAGATCACACTCCAGCCCCCCCTGCACTGCACTCTAAAATCTACCATGAGCCCCCCAAGCCCTAAAAACATCCCGATCCCCCCGAGCATTAAAACCTACCCCCACCCAAGCCCTAACACTACCCAATTCCCCAAGCCCTATAAACTACACTTATGCCCCAGAGCCCTACAAAGTCTCAGTCCCTGTGAGTCCCCAAAACAACCCTGACCCACCAAGCTCTGAAAACAACCCTGACCCCATGAGCCCTAAAAACCACCCGAAAACCCTCTGAGCCCTAAAAATAACCCCAACCCTTAGAAAATACCCCATCCCCCAAATTCAGGCCCCAGCTCCACTTACCTGATCGCATCCTCTCCCGGTCCTTCCTCTTCCTGTGTCTGCCCATCCCAGCATCTAGACCACGCACTACCTTAACCACACGCATGAGTGGTTAAGGTACATGAGTGGTTAAGGTATATGCGTGGTTAAGGCAAGCATGGTTCCACTTGCGGGAAAACAGCACACATGGCTCAGCCCACGTTGTAAAGGCTGTTTGCCGTTTATTAAGTGCTCGAAGAGCTGCAGCACCAATAGAAGTGGTGAATTGTTGCTTGTCACAAGATCTCTGACAGCCTGTCCTGCCTTTGGTGGAAATATAAAAGAAACACATATGATGGATGGAAAGCAGAACAAATCAAACATTATTCCAGGTTTGATTTGGTTAAATCCATCGTTCTTTTACTCACCATGCCACCCAAGTTTAAACCCAGCCATATACAAATCAGTCTTGACCCTGTTCCTCGTGGGAACAGTCCAGTATGAACTGCCACGCCAGGTCCTCCCTGGACCGCAGACAAGCATCCTGGGACTGATTTCTAGGGACTCACTCATCATCAGCAAGGCTAGCTGGAATCCAGTGGTCCAGGGAGCCTGGGACCCACATCAGGACATACCATGCACACTTAGGATGAGAAAGCGAAAGACACACAGGTGATGGACGGAATGCAGAGCAAATCAAGCATTCTCCCCCAGTCAATAGATCTGGGTTAAATCCATCATTCCTTTGCTCACCATGCCACCCCAGTTTAGAACCAGCCATATTCAAAGAAAAGAAGTCTTGACCCTGTGCCTCATGGGAACAGTCCAGACCGAACTGCCAAGCCAGGTCCTCCCTGGATCAGAAACAAGCATCCTGGGACCAGTTTCTGGGCATCACCCCTCATCAGCCAGGCTAGCTTGAATCCAGTGGCACAGTGAGCCTGGGATCCACGTCTAGGCATACCCAGCACACTTAGGGCGAGAAAGCAAAAGACACACAGATGATGGACGGAATACAGAGCAAATCAAATATTCTCCCCCAGTCAGTAGATCTGGGTTCAATCCGTTGTTCTTTTGCTCACCATACCACCCCAGTTTAGCCCCAACCTTATACAAATCAGTTTGGCCCTGCGCCTCAGGGGAACAGTCCAGACCGAACTGCCAAGACAGGTCCTCCCTGGACCGAAAACAAGCATCCTGAAACCGGTTTCGGGGCATCAACCCTCATCCGCCAGGCTCGCTTGAATCTAGCGGCACAGTAAGCCCAGGACCCACGTCTAGGCATACTCGGCGCACACCCAGCTCACTTAGGGGTGGGGTGGCATGGTGAGCAAAAGAATGATAGATTTAACCCAGATCTCTTGACTCTGGTTTAATGTTCGGTTTGTTCAGAATTCCGTCCATCAATTGTGTGTCTTTTGTTTTGGTGGGAATATAGCAGAGTTTGTAGACATATTTTATGGAAACAACTCAACATAACATAATAACACACACAATGTAGCAAACCACCACTATTAAAACATTACACAGCACATGACAACTGTCAAACAGAACACAACTTAAAAGCTGCAGTACAACAAAACCAATTCACATTGCAACAGTGTGGCACAAAACGACAGCAGCACAAACAACACATCAAATCTGCACAAAGTTTATTGTCACAGATTACCTCCTCCAATATCCTGTTTCCTTAAAACAGTGGCGATCATTTTGCGATCCAGCCACAAATGTGTACATTTATTTTGTGTGCATCACCTGAAAAATTGGCATGGACCAGACCTCCCTGGATATGATATATGTTGCGTTAATGCAATGGAATATCTTTAAAATGTTGCATGAGCCTAGGGATAGGAATGCAATACAAAACATATATGTATGTTGTTTAAAGGCATGCCATTTTTACTTAAGGAGTTATGCCCCCCAGAATTGAATTCAAAATCCAACATGAGCCAAAATGATGCAAATTGACTAATTTTCAGCATATAAAACACAATCCCACTGAGCTTTGCCTTATTTCATTCAGTTAATTCTTTTTCTTGTACTCTTTTACCTTCATTCAATAGCTCCCACCTTACAATTCTTATGGTGCGTATGTAGACCAAAGAATGTTGGATTTGCCCCTTTCAATATTTTACACAGTAACATACCAAGAGCACATCTGCTTAGTGCAGTACACATTGCAATGTAGGTATCATTATTATGGTCTTTAATTTGCGAAATTACATATTTTAACCTGGGAAGTCATTTTTACACATGGTTTTAATTTTTCCAGTAGATTAAAATATTGTTGAAAACCACGGTGTTGAAAATACATTGAAATGTTGCTGGAGAAAAAGAGAAGTGTTCCCCATTAAAAGCTGAAAACACTTCCCACTTAAAATGAAGGGAATAATTCAACAAGGTTTGCACAGGCCAGCATGCTTTATCTTTAGTTTAGTCAGTAATTGGAGTGCCCTAGAGGAAACAGTTTTCCTCCTCTCTCCCAGTCATATACTAATGACATGGGCCAGGTCAGTATACTTTCTATGGCCCCTTTAATATCGAGTCCGAAATATCGATTGGACATAATATCGAGTTTTTAATATAGACTGGATAAAATATCGAAAGGACAGAATATAGATAACAAAAACATTGTTTTTAAGGTAAGTGAAGTAATATTGACTGTTAAAAATATAGATAGTTAAAATATCGAAGTATATAATATAGATAGTAAAAAATATCGATTTTTTAATAATATATAATTTTTGATAGTGTATTTTTACGTTATAAAATGTGTGAAAAGTGTGTATTTATGTTATAAATAATTTTATTTAATTAATTTAGTTTTTATAATTATTGTGTAATTTAATTCTGTAGCGGGTTGTGGGTTTATAGGGGAATAGGGTGGGAAGTAATTTTATTATAATTAATTAATTATGTAAATGTATTTCTTGATAGTAATTTGTAATTAATTGTTAATAAATTTATATGTGTTAATTAATTTAATTATAATTGGAAAATAATTATTATTAATTGATTAATTGGTAATTATGTAAATGTTAATAATTTAATTCTGAAGTGGGTTGATAGGGGAATTATTATTATTAATATTATTATGTTTCTTATATAGCGCCTGAATCGACCCCCGAAGGGGTATCTCCGCGCTTGCATTGGGAACCCGTCCTGGCTTTTCCCTGTGAGATAGCCCCTACAGGGCATCCCCAAGGTGAAAGCCAGGCATCCCACCGCGGGGGGGCCGTTGTGGAGATTAAGCAAGCTTAATGCCCAGAGTTGCAGAGTGTGAACCCATGATTAGGTCAGGCACCGAAGCGAGAATTATCGAGTCCATGGACATTTGAGCTCAAGACCCTGCCGCGTCGGGAATTGAACCCTGGTCCCGGGTCTGACCTCTGCTTCAGGGTCTGCCTGCTCTAGCCAGTGAGCCACACTTCTCCACAAGGAATAGGGTGGGAAGTAATTTAATTATAATTAATTAAATATGTAAATTTATTTATTGATAGTAATTAGTAATTAATTGTTAATTAATTAATATGTGTTAATTAATTTAATTATAATTGTTAAATAATTTTTATTATTTGATTAATTGGTATTTATGTAAATTTTACTAATTTAATTTCTGTAGCGGGTTGTGGGTTTATAGGGGAATAGGGTGGGAAGTAATTTAATAAAAATTAATTAAATAATTCAAATAATTACAATTTATTTTTTGGGAAATAATTGTGAAATCATTTTTAATTATTAAATAATTAATTGTTAATGTTTAATTAATTTGTATTAATAGGTGATTATTTGAAATAATTATTGTTAATTATTCATTTTTAAATTTTAATTATTATATTAGATAACATTTGTATTTATTTTTAATTAATTATTAATAGATATTCATTTTAAGATTTTTGAATAATATATGAAATATTTACTTTCCTAAATGTTGTATTCTCTGGAGTGGGAATAGTAATTTTAACCCCTACGCTATCCAACGCTTTCCCTACTGTTGCACCCACTGAAGTGGGAATAGTAATTTTAACCCCTACGCTATCCAACGCTTTCCCTACTGTTGCACTCTTTGGAGTGGGAATAGTAATTTTTACCCCTACGCTATCCAACGCTTTCCCTACTGTTGCACCCACTGGAGTGGGAATAGTAATTTTAACCCCTACGCTATCCAACACTTTCCCTACTGTTGCACCCACTGGAGTGGCAATAGTAATTTTAACCCCTACGCGATCCAACGCTTTCCCTACTGTTGCACCCACTGGAGTGGGAATAGTAATTTTAACCCCTACGCTATCCAACGCTTTCCCTACTGTTGCACTCTTTGGAGTTGGAATAGTAATTTTAACCCCTACGCTATCCAACGCTTTCCCTATTGTTGCATCCACTGGAGTGGGAATAGTAATTTTTACCCCTATGCTATCCAACCCTTTCCCTACTGTTGCACTCACTGGAGTGGGAATAGTAATTTAACCCCTACGCTGTCCAACGCTTTCCCTACTGTTGCACTCTTTGGAGTGGGAATAGTAATTTTTACCCCTACGCTATCCAACGCTTTCCCTACTGTTGCACCCACTGGAGCGGGAATAGTAATTTTAACCCCTACGCTATCCAACGCATTCCCTACTGTTGCACCCACTGGAGTGGGAATAGTAATTTTAACCCCTACGCTATCCAACGCTTTCCCTACTGTTGCACCCACTGGAGTGGGAATAGTAATTTTAACCCTTACGCTATCCAACTCTTACCCTATGCTTGCACTCTTTGGAGTGGGAATAGTAATTTAACCCCTACGCTATCCAACGCTTTCTCTACTGTTGCACTCTTTGGAGTGGGAATAGTAATTCTTACCCCTACGCTATTCAACGCTTTCCCTACTGTTGCACCCACTGGAGTGGGAATAGTAATTTTAACCCCTATGCTATCCAACGCTTTCCCTACTGTTGCACCCACTGGAGTGGGAATAGTAATTTTAACCCCTACGCTATCCAACGCTTTCCCTACTGTTGCACCCACTGGAGTGGGAATAGTAATTTTAACCCCTACGCTATCCAACGCTTTCCCTACCGTTGCACCCACTGGAGTGGGAATAGTAATTTTAACCCCTACGCTATCCAAAGCTTTCCCTACTGTTGCACTCCTTGGAGTGGGAATAGTAATTTTAACCCCTACGCTATCCAACGCTTTTCCTATTGTTGCACACACTGGAGTGGGAATAGTAATTTTTACCCCTACGCTATCCAGCGCTTTCCCTACTGTTCCACTCACTGGAGTGGGAATAGTCATTTTAACCCCTACGCTATCCAACACTTTCCCTACTGTTGCACTCTTTGGAGTGGGAATAGTAATTTTTACCCCTATGCTATCCAACGCTTTCCCTACTGTTGCACCCACTGGAGTGGGAATAGTAATTTTAACCCCTACGCTATCCAACGCTTTCCCTACTGTTGCACCCACTGGAGTGGGAATAGTAATTTTAACCCCTACGCTATCCAACGCTTTCCCTACTGTTGCACTCTTTGGAGTGGGAATAGTAATTTTAACCCCTACGCTATCCAACGCTTTCCCTATTGTTGCACCCACTGGAGTGGGAATAGTAATTTTAACCCCTACGCTATCCAACGCTTACCCTATGCTTGCACTCTTTGGAGTGGGAATAGTAATTTTTACACTTTTGTTATTGTACGTTAATAATATTGGCTATTATTTAATTATATTTTGTTACTATATATATATGTTTTAAGAAATATGAATTAATTTTTTTTTACTTTCATTAATTATTTAATTATTATAAGTTAATTTAAGTATTTTTAAGTATTTTTAGTAATTAATTTTTAATATTAATTTAATTTAACATTGTTTTTAGTAAATTCGATATTTTTTATAACTATAGTTTTTGTTAACTATATTTTTAACTCGATATTTTTGAACTTACCTGTTTCTAGATAGAAACTCGATATTTTGTCAGTCTATATTTTGTCAACGATATTCTTGAAGGTCGATATTCTGTCTCTCAATATTATTTCAGTGATCCGTCTAAAATAGAAAAATGGACTTTGCTATTAAATGGTAGTAGCTGGACCC
The DNA here is from genome assembly GCF_964263255.1 of Lissotriton vulgaris. Classification (NCBI taxonomy): domain Eukaryota; kingdom Metazoa; phylum Chordata; class Amphibia; order Caudata; family Salamandridae; genus Lissotriton; species Lissotriton vulgaris. The sequence continues at coordinate 202,829,210 of NC_141696.1, forward strand.
TAGAGGGTTGAATGTTCTAATTTGTAAAACAACGGCCTTGTGGAGCCGGAGGGGACTGAAATACCCTCGGGCTCTGTGAGGCCTTTGTTAAACATTGGAATGTTGATGTTCTGGGCTTCTACCCGCCATTTGAAGCCCGAAGCACTCCACTGTTTTCAATGGCAGTCCTAAGATTCCACTGTTCTAATAAAAAGAAAGTCTTTGGAGTGCTATTTTTCTCACACTTTCCGTCTGCTGGCCACATACACAGAACTGTCATTTTAAAACTCTGATCTCTTTTCCCTACACCCCAAAGATTTATGGTTAGCCCAATTCAGGTTTTTGCATTCTGGTGCTCGCAAAGCTAATGTCGCGGAATAGAAAGTAAAATCCTTACCCAGGACAGCTTGAGACCTATGTAGTATAAGAACGCCCAGTTGTTTTATAAGGTACTCTACCCGCACAGGGCCACCCAACGCTAAGTAGGTCGAGAGCAAATAAGCTCACAACACAATCACATAAAAAGATAAATCTTGAGAAGCTTTTTAAAGGTGAGTTTGGCCGCATCATTTTGCAGCATCAACGGCAGCGAATTCCATAATTTGGAAGCCAAAAGGAAAAAAGGTCGACAGCCGCTTCTACTTTTGAAAACTCTGGGAATCACTGCCAAGTAAGAGGGAGAGGATCTAAAAAATCTTGCTGGACTGTAAGGTTGTAACAAATGGTGCGAAAGTCTCGGACCCATATGTTTTACTTATCAAGCATAGAACAATAATGCTTTGAACTAAATCCTTTTTTTTTAATAGGGAGCCTATGAAGTTATATCAAGGAACCTGAATCGGATGATTGCCTAGACAGCTTCAGTAGAAGGTGCGCTGCAGCATTTTGAAGAATCTGCAATTTGTTCAGTACTAATTGTGGAAATCTCAAATTTGATACATTTCCACAGTTCAGGCGAGAAGTTACTACTGCCTGGACAACAGAACTCTGGGTGGTATACCCCATATTCTACATTAAAAAAAAACATTGTAACTCACCCAGATTACCATGACCTCATAACCTAGGCTTTGTGTATTGACATGGCCACTAATCTCCTCTGTGGATTGCAAATTATTTAAATGCACAATTGGGGCATGTTATCCCATACATTAAATCAAACATGATTTAGTAAATGTACTTCTTTTTAATGAAAATGTTTTAATTGCTGGTCGATAGTTTAATAAATTTATAGTGAAATGATTTGCTTATTCGATGTAATGGTTTTAAATAACTGAACAAATATAGTATTTCAATCTGACTTAAAATAGACCATTAATGCTGGCAAGTGGATATGAGGGGCATACTTAATGAAAACAATGGAAGAGAACAGTTTAGCGAACTGATTCACTCATGCTTTGCATAGTGCTAACCAGCTGAAACCTTTCCAGGGAATACAAGACAACCTACTGCAATGTAAAAAAGCTAAAAAATGGAGTTTGAAAATTCCATATAGCGAAATAAATGGTTACTGACTCCTATAAAATGTGACATGAAATAGCAATTATTGAAGAAAAAATTACCTAATTTTGAACCGGTAATGGCTGACACTTTCGCAATTTTTGAATACTGGCAAAAATGAGATTTGAATTCACAATTTTCCTCCAAGTGGAAGTAGGTTTTGGCCAGGTGCAAACGATAAAAGGTGAGTCAAAAAGCAGATATTTTTTTCTAAAATGGCTGCACTTTGTGGCATGGAACGGCGAATGAGGATTCTGACAGCAGCAGTTACAAGGGAATTGTTGCCTTTGAAGGTGAGATGTCACAGACTGCATTATCCAGGCCTTTTCATAAATTTCTTGATGCAGTGCTGTTGAAGATGAGGACTTACATTGATTTTTCTAACTGAGCTCGGGAATGGATTAACACCAAAGTAGATTTTTATTGGATACCACATTTGCACGGGTCATAGGTTATGGAGAAGGGATACATTTCTAATTTTTATTTACCCTCATGACCTGAACTCCTGTATGGCAACTACAGTATCAACATTCACTAAACAGTCTGGTCGTACGCAATGCAGAGTGCATCATTACAGATCAGGTGGCACTTTAACCTGGAACTACACATCTCCCACATGTTCAGAAAATGTGATCTTTACAATTTTTGGATGAGGGGAGATTTTGGAGATGGTTCCATCTTAGGTAAATCATGTTACTATTGCTAATAATGCATACATGCCAATGGACTTTATTCAGACAGGAAAGTCCGGATTTTGTAAACACATAATGGCTTTATTTTGGCTATCTCCCAACTGAAAGTGCTTCTGCTTCAAAGGAAGTCAGTGGGAGAAATAAGTTCTCTTGATTAAGGATTCAAAATCTCCCAATTTACTCTTATAACATATTGGCATGTATGTTGTTGAACAACAATCATTCAATGTTACAAAACAATAATAAAAATATTATAGGGGACAATGATTATTAGAAATGACCCTGGCTCATTGGACTATATCTGAATGTTACAGCCAGTGAGAAGAGCTATATCATAGCACTTAGATGTACATGGTTCAGACATTTAAAGAGCAAATTCAGGTCCCTTCATTCAATGGGGGAGGACTCAGTATACAAGAGAAATATCATGCACATTGACTGACAGGTAATGCTTCATAATCTACCCACTCAAAAAGGTCTTCCCATAGTCCCAGAGAGTAAGCAGACAGACGACGATGAAGACCCCATCCCCATGGTACCATGGTATATACAATATACTGCAAGGGCAGCTGAAAGAAGCGCATGCAGGGCACAGGTCCGGACTGGCCGTAGCGGGCACACAACCACCAACCATTTTTAAGGTAAAGTATGCATTACTTTAAGTAAAATATATCATGTATGAGCTTTTTTACTGAAATGACAAAGGATTGCTCCTACTTATGCTAAGATAATAACATTGAAACTGAAAATTAGCCATGATCCCGCTATAATAAGGGAAGGTGTCTTCCAATATTGCCACCAATAATAATTAACCTAACGCATCAACATGCATTTTTTATGTTTTACTTCCACTAGTTACTGTTGGCCTGCCAGTGGATTATTGTGCCTTGCACTTTCAACCTCTCCTCTTCCACGCCTTACAGAGAGCACAGCAATACTATCATGTGAATTTTGAATGTGGTCCTCAATATGTGCCTTTACATTTTGCAAGGATTCGAGGACTGTAGTAATTTTCAGCAAACCTTTTAACAGATTATGGCTACATTGAGCAATTCCATTTTGAAAATTCATGTTTTTTAAATATGTTATTTTGAAGGGGTGTGTTTGTAGTTCTCTTCCAAATTGTGCCAAATGTGTCAATGTTTTGCAACCAAGGTTTCAAAACATTAAAAAATTGCAGACTCCTGAGCTGGAGTGGTAATTTATTTCCAAAACCTTCTCCTTTGTGAAGGTATAAAAACGTTTGTTGAAGAGTAGCCGTTGTCAAGGGGACCACTGCTAATTCTCAAACAAATTTCTCAAATACATGTTTTCTTTTTAATCGCAGCCTTGTTTCCAATTAGAAAAATTGGTTGTATTTAAAAAAATTACTTTATTGAAGTGCAATCACAAACATAATTGTTTGTTGACCTTTAAAGGCAACCATTCTTGTGAAAGCCACCAAGTGGAATGAGTCAGAATTTGTGAACTACCTCATTAATACTCATGAGGTAGGTTGGATTGTGACCCACTCCAAATCTGAATTTAGTGAATCGACTGATTAGTACAAAAGTCTATTTGCTAAATTCTTTACTGCTCATAAAAATACTGGTCGCAAACTGAGACTACATTTTTGCAGGCAGTAATTGGTGAATTGGGTCCTATGTCTCACACCAGCTCCCTCTTCCAGTATTGGTCTCTGGCATACTGTTTGTACCATTGAAGTACGTTGTCTCATAGTTTCTAATCATGCATTACGAGGTCATCATGCTTTAGGTTTTCAAAAATAATTTTACATCATTTCATAGCTGTGCCTGTAGTGGAGGTACTGGTGGGAACTATGTCAATGTGTTCTACAGTAAATTCTTTCCAGTTGTCCTCTGTGTTCTCCACATCTCCAGCCTCTTATGTGTCTTCTCTCTCTACAGCTAAAGAGTAAATATATTTTATAAGATAATATGCATATGGTATGTTCAAGGTGTAAATTTCTCAACAAAATTCTTGTTTAAAGTTGCACATTGTTGCATGAGAATAATGTGTGTGCATGGGCCATGAAAAAGTATTAGATATGCACACATTTGTAAACATATGTGACTATATGTGATGTCCTAGAAATCCCACAAGTCACAGCACTGGTAAAAGTGGAATGCAGTTTGGATCCGTATGTGTTTTTGTGGGTCCAAATGTAATTCTGTACTTCACTAGCATGCCTTCTTGTTGTTATTTAACACTTATCTGATCAAGATAGTGTTGGACTTGGCCCTTTTTGCAAAGTCACCCCAAACCTTTGTATTCGCCCTCCTGTTTTCAGAACTTTTTTTGGCGGGGGGGCTTTATGGACTCTGCACACTTTACCACTGCTAACCAGTGCTAAAGTGCTTGTGCTTTCTCCTTTAATCATGGTGACATTGGCCTACACCCAACTGGCATATTCAATTGACTTGTAGGTCTCTAGTAAAGTGGTACTACCTATTCACTGGGTCTGTAAATTAAATGCTGCACGTGGGCATACAGCCCCGATTATGCCACCCACCTAAGTGACCCTTTCAAACATACATCAGGCCTTCCAATTCAGCCTGTGTGTGCAGTTGTAAGCTGCCATTTCGACCTGGCAAAGGAAACATTTTGCCTGGCCCAAACCTTCTTTTGTAATGCATATACGTCACCCGTAGGGTGGGCCGTAAACAGCCCATTGGGGAGGGTCCCGTGTATTTAAAATGTTGACTTACGTTTTACATGGCATGGTATTTTAAACTCTTACATTCATTTGTCACTGCTGCACGGCCTACCTCTCCCATAGAATAACATTGGGCTACCTTATTACATTTAATACACACTAACTTTCAGTTGGGAGCAAGTAGGAATGTTGAGTTTGGCGTCTAAAGAATTGTAATTTAAAATCCTCTCTAATGTAAAGTGAGATTTTAAGGCACAATTCTGAAAATGCCACATTTAGAAAGTTTATTCACACGAGAGGGCAACCCAATTTTCCCCAAGGAACTGGGTATAATAGTTATCTCATGTTAAATATCCCTTGAGGAATTATTTAGAAACAGATAATTTCCACAATTTATCACAGTCACACATGTTGGTGTAGGTCAATGTCACCATGATTAAAGGAGAAAGCACAAATACTTTAGCACTGGTTAGCTAGCAGTGGTAAAGCTTGCAGAGTCCGTAAAGCCCCCCTAAAAAACAGTTCAGAAAACAGGAGGGCTATGGCTTGAATGTATTGGCCATCAATAGGACCGAGGAAAATCACCAAAATCAGGCGTATGTCAAAAATAGCAATGTAAAAGCACCCTCTATTAAGTAATATTGTCACCAAACTCAACTCTGGGTTCCTATCTACAATATGTAGACATGGCAGGCATCTTTGAATGGGTTCAGAGGTATATTCAGAAATAAAATGCACTGACCAATCTCCCTATCAATACTTATGGGTAAATGGTATCTGACTAAATTAACTGAGAAACACATAAACCCAGCATTTTAAAATGATACGAATAGACAACAACCAAGGAGGCAGACAACCACAAGACCAAAATGTATGGCTTGTCCTCAAATCACATATTGTGGTATTCCAGACAAACTTTGCAAACACAGCAGCCATCACTGAGTGAACAGATCATGGGACCTCCACTATAATTATCCACAAGTACATAAGATAAAAACAGTGTGGAAGCTCTATAAAGGGGACAACATAACCCAGACTAGCACACTCTAATAGCATAAATTTTATCATAATGTGATGCCTATTAATTGGGAGACAATCGAAGCTTTTAGGTAGAGTCCCAATATTACATTACATTACAATAGGGATCAATGAGACTCAACTTCAAAATTAGCCAAACTCAGAACATATTACAAAGTGGCCAGTGTATGCCATTCAGATCGAGCCCTTTTTCCACTGTTTCGACCAACCATATCCATCTGTTCTCTTTCATTGTAAGGAGGCGATCCACATCCAATCTACACCTCAAACATTGGACTACTTCCAACATGAACCAATTCATTTCAAGAGGGGCATGTGCCTGCTTCAAATAATGATCCACTAATGGTGCAATAGCCACTTTACAACTTATACCTGACTGGTGTTGAATTATACGTTTCTTCACTTCTTGTGCAGTTTTTTCTATATAGTACAATGAACAGGAACATTCAATGCAATAGATTACATTTTTAGAACAGCAATTTGAATGATGTCTCAAAGCCCAAACTAGGTCATTCAAAGTACATGTTTTAAATGTGGGTGTTGTGGCACAAGCTGAAAAGTTACCGCATGGGTAATGACCCACCACAGGTTTGAGGCCCCAAAGTTGTTGTATTGACTTAGGTTCACTATCATTGTGTGCCCTGACTAGATGATCTCTCAGGTTTCTTCCTCTTTTGAACACAAGCGTTTGTCTATCCCACTGGGTATCAACAGTTTGTAATAAATGCCAATTTTTTAATATGGTCTTTTTTATCCTGTTGGATTCAGTACCAAACATCTTTACACAAGTCAATCTATTATTATCAGGTTCTTGATAAACTTTAACTTTTAATAGGGCATCCCTGTCATTTTAATGAGCGCTTCACTAGGCGATGTGGATAGGCTTTCTTAACCAATTTCAACATAAGCGTTTTAGTCTGGGTCAAATAATCCTTTCTTTTGGTACAGTTACGTTTGATTCTTAAAAACTGTCCAAGAGGGAGATTATCTCTCAAATTACAAGGAGTTGGCTTGTATATTTCAAAAGTGTATTCCTGGCCATTGGTTTAAAGCACAGGCGTATTCATAGATGTCCTGAGTCATTTGAGGAAGTTGGCATTTTCTTGTCCTAACCATTTGGTGCCAGTGGCCTGTTTTCTGGGTGACATGACTAGGTGGAGCTGGGAGTTGTTTTTTGTGTATTGCTCCCAGACAGCAAAGGGGAAATGAATAGGTATTGGCTGAATGGGCAACCTCTGGCTTGATTGGCAAGGGATGAGCTGTCACCTATCACTCTTGCACATCACAAAGCCTGTGCCTGATCACACACACAAAGGGTTTGCCACTAATCTGTTTGCACCAGACAAGCAGGGACCGGGGCAGGGAGGCAGAAAATCCTAAATCCCAAGTATAAATATCTGATCCAACTCAGCAGTAAACCTGTGGACCTGTGGAAGACTCAGAAGGACTAATGTGCTAATCTACAAGAAGGACTGCTTCTTTGTTGTTCTTCTGCCTGGCTGCATGAGTGAGAAGGACTGTACCTGCATCTTGAACCCAGGACCATTAGAGTGACTACAACAGCGAGCTGGCTGGCCTTCTGATCAGAGTCTCAGGGACAGAAAAGGCTCCAACCACTTTGAGCTAAGTACTTGTACTCAGACTGCTGTGAGTCTTGCACCTCCAAGCAGTGCCATCCCAGTCCTAGACACTTGGAAGCGGGCTGACGGTGATCTGCCAGTCAAGCTGTGGTCCTATGGGAGGAACTGATGCAGCATGACAAATCTTGCAGCTCCACTTCAAAATGCTACTGTGCAACACATCCCTGTTGCACAGCCTCGTATCATAGCCCACAGCTCCTTGGAACCACAGCTGTGCATTGCATCCTGGACGATGATGCAGGACCTCACACCACAGCTCCGCAGATCCCTCTAAATTGCTGCAAGGTGACATTGCCGCGAGATCTCGCGAAGCTTTGAAATAATGATTTGAGGTACTTTGTTCAGCGGGCCTAACCTGATCCCTGTACCGGGCCCTTGTGCCATCATGGCAATCGCTCAAGAGAGAATTCCAACCCATCATTCATTTGTCCACCATGGCAACTCAGTTTGGACCCAGTCAAATGTAAATGAGTCTTGACCCTGCTCCAATGAGAACAGTGGAGCTAGAACTGCCAGGCCCGGTCCTCCCAAAATTGGAACACAAGCACCTCGAAACCAGATTTGCTGTGAAAGGGGATCTCCAGCCGGGTGTAGCTTTGTTCCACTGGCACAGTGAGCACTAGACACATGTCTGGCCCTAGGTCTAGAATGCAACTGAGTATGAAGCATGGTTTTCATATGCTGCATCTGACTGAGCATTAAAAAAAACATAAGCCAGCACGATTTGACACTTTAATTGAGAGTTAGTTTGCAGATTGTGGGCCAATTCACGAAGTCACTAGCGAGTATGTAAAGGAATACTACTAGGGGGAATACGTATACTCAAAATGCCTTTGTGAATCCACCCAATAGTCATCTCTATGATTCTACTGCACTATCAGCTACATCACATGGACTTTACCTCTTTCCATGAATATTTGGACCTCTATTTTGACCCTGTGCAATTCAGAATCCTTTGTAACCAAACACACATTGATCCAGCAGAGGATTTAAAAGATATAGAAACATATTGCGTATGGAATTTACATCAATGTAAAATATTTTTCTTAATTTAGGAGCTAGAGGGGATGTGAATTGATCCACGCACCAATATTTTACTATACTGGAAAGTGAGAGCTTGGGACATAGATTGAAGGCTTCAAGATTAAGTTTGGTGTGTTTTTGGAACAAACATTCAGCCACCCTCCACAATCAGACAGTAGAGATAGAGGAATTAGTTGTATTACTAGTTGATGTTTTGAGATCATAAATGATCTGCATTACATCAGTAAGGTTTATACAACCTAAGACATAGGACTGGATAAGTCTGGCCAGAGGGAGTGGATTTGTAATACAAACTTGGAAAAAGTTGACCTTTTATCGGTCACAACATATGACCTTTGAACATTTTGGAAATAAAAGGGTATTCTTGGATAAATAAAAGGACATGAAACAGACCAAAGCAGGATCAATGTTGCCAGCTTCTTCCATAGCAGACAAACAGATGCAATGATTGATTGTGCTGAATGGGACTGAGTGTCCCATACTAGAGAATCAACATAGCTGCCATTCTAGAGTCTGTAAAGACCATAAAGGATATTAACCATGACAGATTCTTTGTTCCTACCTAGTTGGAAGGAAGAGCTGAGTGAGTCTAAGATGGCATTTGCCTTCAAGTAGTGTTGAATTTGGTCATTCACTGCGCTAGCCAGTAGTTTTGAAGGGAAAGGCAGGTTTAAGATTTGGCAATAGTATATAGAATCACTTTCTTTCTGCCACTGATTCTCTAGAAGAGGTTACAATATCATCTTCCTCAATTTCCATGGTATAGTATTGCATTACTGAAGCATTCACAAAGGATTGAATACTTATAGCAAGTCCAAAACGAGACCCAATTATTTGAATACAGTGGCAGATACAGGTTCCCTAGTTGAGCACACTATTTCATTTTTGCACCAATGATTGATCCAAATACAGAGGATTCACACTCCAAGGATAAATGAGTTATGGCATATATTTGGTAACAATATTCCTTCAAATTCACACTGCTTAGTTTTTACATGCAAGCATAGCAATGGCAGCGACAGCCACCTGCGCATGTTCATGCACCATTTCTCCAGATACAAAACAGGGTGCGTCCTTTTTCATGAGCTTAGGAACATAGCTGTGGCTGCCACTGTCTTACAACACTACAACCAGCTTGAACTTGTGGGTACTCTCTGGTGATGGACAGATAAATTACTGATTGCATCTAGTTTGCGAGTTTGGTGGGTGTGATGGCGGTGATGGACTTGCACGTAGGGCACTGTTGTGTTTGGGGTGAGATAATAATGCATTTTTCGAGTCCATTGCACTTAAACTTACAATGTGTTTGATTTAATTGAAAATAATATGAAGATCCACCTCTTGTATTTTGCTTCATCAAATTCTGATGTGGGCAGAAAAGAATACAATCAGGTTCCATAGTATGGATGATAAAAAGAAAGAATTCCATAGTATGGATGATTTACATGAAAGCATTTGAGTATTCTGTTGTACAGACTCAGATCTGCACTTTTTTTTATTGTTCCTAAATAGTTTTTCCAGCATCTTCCTCTGCACAAAGCACTATCTGTTCCTTTGTCTATTAAGTGTGACATATTTCCTTTCTATTGTGGTGGTGTATTTGAACAGCCTTATCAACCTTGGAGCCTTGCTAAGCCACATATTAATTGAATAATGCCCTAATCTAAAGGAAGGCATCCAGCACACAGCTTATAAATTTGTTGCCCTCTATTGGTTTCACGCTGTTAATCTTCATCTTGACTTTCTTGTTTATCTTTTAATAAGTCATACTAAGCGAGGTCAATGGTGGCAGTTCCAGTACTGACTACTTGCATGGCATATCCAATTCCAAATGGCATCAAATTATGGATGAGTAAATTCACTGGCTTCTACCTACAGGAGGTCAAACACATGGCTAACCATGCGTCACCTTTGTCCATTATCATATAGTCATTGATGGATTTGTATAAATCCAATAAACACAGAAGCCAATACATGCTAGGAATACACTGGGTGATAACTTTCTTTCTGATGCTTGAAGTACAATGGGTCACAATGTGTCATGCTATGTATCTTCCTTAATAACATCAAGGTGTATTGAAATTTCCACAAATTTTGCTACATGATGATCATGTTAGCAATCTCTAATTCGGTGTTTGATACTCCAACATAATCATATTCTGGCAACGTGAAAATAATCACTGGCTTCTTGTCAGGAGTCACTCTGCCCCAGCCCTCAGATGCTTTCAGACTGGCACAGAAGGATAATCAACAGATTATGAGCAACAGCAAAGCTGAAAGCATGAACTGCTATGTTCAAATTTCAAAGAAAATTTGGGCATTACACATCACCTTAACTAAATGATAGCTATCTAAGTTGGTTCACTAGTTTAATCAACTACCCCTCCTTTGCGTTCAATCAATCAATCAATTAATAAATGAATCAATCAATCAGGGATTTGTAAAGCACACTATTCACCTGTGAGGGTCTTAACGCGCTGGGGGTGGGTGTGGGCAGCTCCGTTAGGGTCAAAAAGACTTTGATTTTGTGAATTGCTGGGTTTGCAACTACAAAAGGGCTTTGCACATCGGGACCCACATTCTTAACCCTTTCGCTGCGGTGGCTATTCCGCCGCAGTGCTAACAGTGCGGGGCGGCCGCGCGGCGGCCGCATGCTGGTGACAGAACCACTCCGTCACCAGCCGCGGTTGAGCTGTGCTAGTGACGGAGCGGTTCCGTCATGGCCCGCCCCGCTCAATAGAACGCGCCGCGCAGGCGTGGCGGCCGGGCCATGACCGAACCGCTCCGTCATCAGCACAGCCCAACCGCAGCTGATGACGGAGCGATTCCGTCATTAGCATGGAAAGAGTTAATGTTTATCCGGGAGACATACAAGGACTCTGTGATTGGGACAAGGATGCTCTAGTAGTGCTGTCATTGTTCACATCACAATGCATGTTGGATAGAGTCAAGGTGAAAACCCTACAAGATGACAGAGTTTGTTACATACACATACTTGCAGTGAAGCAACCACTAGTGATCGCCTTTATTATGCTCACGGATCTCTGTTCGAAATATGTGCAATAAAAGAGCCCATCTAAAGGATTTTTATCCAGAGAGAGCACATGGCATGCAACCATCCATTCTGGGCTTCAGAAACGACAATGTATGAAGATGAGGAACTGCGACTTCTTCCTTTCAAGTAAAATCAATTATCAATAGTATGATAGAAATAATATAACAAGACCTATCACAAACACCAACAGCTGCTGGGCAGCGCCAAAGCTATCAATAGTTCAGCAGGTGCAGTGGCGCGAGTGCTCTGTGGAGCTAGGGGCCCAATGCACACAAATTATGGCTGTATTTTACTATCCAGCTAGTCAACAGGGAACAATTTACCTTGCTACCGCCAGCCAGTGGCTTAGCTAGACAGACAAATATTAATGTTTTGTGTTGCAGTGCATTTGTTCAAACATGCATGGCCCTTTTCCTTAGGTCGAGTGGACACAAGGCACTGAGCATAGGTTGTTCCCCGCTCAGTTCTCCATATTGCAGATTGTAGCACTACTGTCACGTGGTTTATGTGCCTTAAGACATTTGTCCTCTAGCAGCACTAATCAGATCCTTACAACAGTGTGCTCATATTAAAGCAGGGGATGGTCCATTAGCCGCCCCGTCCCTCAGTGATGTGCATGTTAATTTTAGGTTTGACCTTTGGGACATCTTTAGGCCTCTCGCAAGACTAGGAGGTTTTGGTCAACAAGCTTCATCCAATGGTCTCTTAAACTGTCCTTCATGTTTTGCTTCTTCCCCCCACAGTATGAAGAAATGGACCAGCCCAATGCTCCCTCCCCTTTGAGTGACAGCACAAAGTCTGTGCACATTGTTCACACCCAACTAAATATAGTGCTTTTCTCCTTCGTTAAAAAGCTGATTTAAAATGTATATTCTTGTTTTTATTTGTTTTTATTGTCTTAAATACTGGCTATTTATTTTTCCAGCACTCCTATATAAAGTTTATGTTATGTAGGGTTGAGGTGCCATCGTAACACTGTCACTGCCTTCAATGAGGGTGCTTGGCTAAGTGGTGATTTATTCATGTCACCTTTATAAATAATAATAATAAAAAGCATGGTCAACTGAACAGCTTGTCAATTGAAAAAAAATCAATAGTAACAGAGCCTCGTTTTCTTTTTTTTTTTGTAGAGTTTTATATCGCGCGAACTAGATCCGACGATATTGGGTATCGGAGCACTTTACATGAGCACCAGTTTCGTTACACAAGGACACATTCATTGTTAGGCACAGGGAGAGTAAGTGATTTGCTCAGAATCACAGGATGTTGAGCGTCGTTGCCAAGACTCAAACCCGGTTCCCCTGCTTCGAATCGACCGCTCTAGCCGTAAGGCCACATCCTCTCCCCTAATGCTTTTGGTGAATGCTTTTTAAATAGGGTCAGACTGATTTGCATATAGCCATGTCTGAACTGGGGTGTCAGAGTGGGCTAAAGAACGGTGCTGGATTAAACCCAGATCTTTTGACTGGGTGTGAGTGTTTGATTGATTCAGATGCTCTGTCCATCACCACCCCGTTTTGTACTGCTTTTTAAATATAACATTTTTATTTTGAGCATAATGTAGCAGTGTGTAGGTGACAGCATACTTTATTTTTTCTTTTTCTTTTTGTGGGATATACTTGCAATATACTTAATGGCTTTGCCACTGGAGCTATCTGCAGGATGTTATCTTGGATATCAGGAATGTCAGAAGGGGTAGACTCATAAACTTAGCACTGGAGCCAGTTAATGGGGTTTGACCTTTCTAATTAGTATTGCTGCAAGCTGGTTTTTATCCTTTTCCCAAAACAACTGTACTGAAGATGTATTTGGTACTGATAAAAACATAAAATACAAAATTATTGTGGCTGCTTAGAGGGGTTCATTTTCTCTGCACTATTTTGTCAAATCTGGACAATGGATGTGCAGGCTAAATCTTTTTGCACTGATAACCTCTTTGTTGGTTCTAGCAGCATCCCACCTTCTTGTACATGATCTTGAATAACACCCTGCATCTCTTCTGTCTGCCTTGGTCTTCATAGCACGAATACCCATATACTGTCTAGCCATATAGCACGGTTTTTTATATCTGTGCATTTCGTTTCTAAATGAAAAGTCTATATTTTCTTCATGTCACAGAAGATCCCATGTGATTGACTACCAGAAAAGACAATATGTTTTCAGCATCCAATTAAAATTAATTTTTACTGGTTCCCCGTTCTTGGCGTTCCTGAAATAGATACATGTAAAAAGTGGGAGTACCTCCATAGATTCTACTGAGATGCCATTTTTTGCATACACATCAACATGTTCATCTCTTACTGTTTGATGCCAGGACTTGATCTGCGGTACAAAAGGGGGTGGTGATGGACGAAGCATCTGAATCAATCAAACACTCACACCCAGTCAAAAGATCTGGGTTTAATCCATCACTGTTCTTTAGCCCACTCTGCCACCCCAGTTCAGACATGGCTATATGCAAATCAGTCTGACCCTGTGCCTGATGGGAACAGTCCAGCCCGAACTGCCAAGCCATGTCTTCCCTGGACCGGAAACAAGCTACCGAGGACCGGTTTCTGGCATTCCAGCCGTCTTCAGCCCGGCTTGCTTGCATCCAGTGGCAAAGTGAGCAAGGGACTAACGTCTGAGCATACCCTGCCACACTTATGGCGGCCAAAAGCGGTACAAAAGGGGGGGTTCCCCGTTCCTGGCGTTCCTGAAATAGATACATGTAAAAAGTGGGAGTACCTCCATAGATTCTACTGAGATGCCATTTTTTGCATACACATCAACATGTTCATCTCTTACTGTTTGATGCCAGGACTTGATCTGCGTTTTTGTCTTTGTAAAGCCAGGTCTTATTTTAATACAGATCGGCTTTTGAGCTATCAAACTGAAGTGCAGAAAAAAGTGACGGATGGAATGCTTGAATTAATCTCAGCCACTGGTAAATACTTGGGTCACATCTCAGTCCATTGTTATTTTGTACACCACACCACCTCAGTTTGGACCCTCCCACAGACAAATCAGTCTTCACCCTGCTCCAATAGGAGCTGTCCAGCCCAACGTGCTAGGCCAGGACCTCCCTGAAGCAGAACACAAGTAACCCAGGACTAGTTTTACCCTTATTATGGCTCATCCGTCAAGTCTAGCTCGGTTCCAATGGCGCGCTTAGCGGGTTCCGGTTCCCATCAGCTTTGGCCGCCATCTTAGGTGAGTCTTCTTCCACGCCTGGCCATTTGGGGGTAGCAGATCAGCTGTCATAAGGACACGCTGACCTGTATATAAGGGGGCATTCTAGGCGGGCCATTCTGTTTACATCTACCTCGGACGCCTGACCCTGACATTCCAACATCGTAGCGCGCTGCAGGGCGAGCTATTTGCGAACGCAGCAGCGTTTTTTTTAAATATCCCTGTTGTCTATTTGCTTTCTTTTTATTTTATTTTACCTTGCTTTTAATTAGTATCGCGCTCCCTCACCTGCACTATAATTGGATTTTCACCGCGCTTTGCGGGTCCCGGTTCCCATCAGCTTTGGCCGCCATCTTGGGTGAGTCTTCTTCCACGCCTGGCCATTTGGGGGTAGCAGATCAGCTGTCATAAGGACACGCTGACCTGTATATAAAGCAGTCATTCTACGTGCAGCGTTCTCGCGTAGCATTCTCGCCATAGTGACGCCGGAGTGACGCCAGAGTCCAGCCCATCTGCGCCCGTCAGCGTCTTGGAAGCGGTCGGAGCGGCGGGGGGCTGGATCTGTTGGACTAATTTTACCGGGTGTTATCATGGTCTGCTATACATCTTCGAAGCTGCGGTCTTTACAAAAGGTATCGTGTGCTTGCTATAAGGTGTTTCCTGGTCGCCATAGGGGCAAGAGGAGATGCCCGGGCTGCCGCTGGTCGCCAGGCAATGCTCCGCGGACGCTCTCCAATTGGGAGACGGACACTGTGAAGCATCTCTGTATGCTGCTAAACACCAGGTCAGTGCGCAGTCACGCTCAGGAGCTTTTTGACCTCCTGTCCATGAGAAAAACCGGTGTGCCTGCTTTGTATTTGTATTTGTATTTCTGGTTTATATAGCGCTAACTCACCGGCAAGTCTCAAGGCGCTTTTGACCATAAAGTCACAACAACTTACTCAGCAGGATGACCAGAAGGGGGAAAGCTTAAGCTGAACTCAAAGCCTCTCTGAATAGGATTGTTTTCAGGGACTTCCTGAAACGAAGGAGATTTCCCTCTTTACGGAGGGACTCAGGTAGTTTGTTCCATATTTTGGGGATCAAGACCAAAAAAGATCTTCCACCTTTTGTAGCGAGTCTATAGCGAGGACAGACAAGCAAATGTGAATCGGAAGACCTAAGATGCTAACAGAGACCTGGTTAGGAGTCTCCTCCAATCCCGATATCGCTATGGCGATCCCTCCAGAATACAATATTTATAGGCAAGATAGACTGGAAGGGAGGGGTGGAGGGGTAGCACTCGTAGTGTGAAATTTGTTGTATGCTCAATTATTCCTACGGAGGCTATCAATGGGTCTGAATCCCTTGCCTTCTCTTTATCATTGGCGCCGCATCAGTCAGTGAAAGGGCTGCTAGTGTACAGGCCCCCTGGTCCAGTTGGTTCTTTTTTCGATGAGCTTCAGTCTGTCATGTCAACGCTGGTCCTGAGAGCTGACCACTGTATCTTGGCTGGAGATCTCAACTTTCATATGGATGAGGCTTTGAACCCAGATGTGATCAAACTGTCCGATATCACGGCCCCCCTGGGCCTGGCCCCCTATCTTTTTGAACCAACGCATGATAAAGGCCATACTTTGGATCAGGTCTTCTCTACGTCCCCCATAGAGGTGACGGCACTTCTGCCGGTCCATTGGACAGATCATCGGTTGGTCAATTTTTACATACTGGGGAATAAGAAACCTCCGAGCAGTGCCCTCAGACAGCAAGGATTAGCGTTGAGGGCATACCATCAGGTGACCCCAGAAATGCTGTCGCAGGCATTGTGCGAACATCCATGCCCTCTCACGGGGGTTTTAGATAGGGACCTGGAGTCTCTGCAGGCCTGGCTTGTGGACAGGCTGAATGATTTGGCCCCTTCGAGGGCTCCTCGTTCACTATCTAAATGGGTTTTTGCTCCTTGGTTCCCTGAAGCGCTGCTTGCTTCCCGCAGGCAGTGCAAGGTGGCTGAAAGGGCCTGGCGGGCTCTGTACGATTCTGCAGCCAGACTCGATTATAGAACCATGGTTAAGGCCTATCATCGGGATATCCTCCTTGAGAAGAAGAGTTACTTTGCTAGGAGGATTGAGGCTGCCTCTAATTCCTGCAAAGAGATCTTCACGATTGTTAGGGAATTTATTTCCCCACGGTCGAATGCGACCCAGACCGCCCCTACCGAGACTTGGGCTTCGGATCTCGCCAGCTTCTTTACTACTAAGATTAAGCTGATTCAGGACTCTTTTCCACTGAGGCCGGCTATAGTCTCCCCTTGCTCTCAGGACGGACCAGTTCCATCGGTCCCTCTAGGGGCAGTCCTGGCAGACTTTCCGCGTATTTCAGCTCCTTCGTCATTGACACTTATGGCCAATCTTAAATCGAGTTTGCCGCTTGACCCATGTCCGGCCAAATTTCTGGCGAAGATGGCGGCAGTGGTAAATCCGTTGGTGAATCCCCTCCTGAATCTCTCTTTGAGCCAGGGGGTGGTCCCATTGGCCTGGAAACAGGCTATGGTCATTCCCCTCATTAAGAAGCCTGGTTTAGATCCCGAGGTTTTGGCCAATTATAGGCCTATTTCTCTCCTCCCTGCATTGGCTAAGATCGTGGAGAAGCATGTGCACACTGTGCTTTCTAATTTTTTGGAATCATATGATCTACTTCATTCCACTCAATCGGGCTTTCACACTAATCTTAGCACTGAGACAGCGCTGCTGGAGGTGTCCAAAGCCATCAAGGAGACGCTGGACTCGGGTGGCAGAGCCATGTTGATAATGCTTGATTTGTCGGCGGCCTTTGACACCGTCCCCCATGAGGGTTTGCTCGTCAGACTTCACGAGATCGGTCTGAGGGGGACGGTGCTTAGCTGGTTTAGATAATTTTTGGCTGGCCGCCGACAAACGGTCTGGGCCTCCTTTAGCTCTGCTGAGATGCCGCCATTGGGAGTCGGAGTCCTGCAGGGCTCTGTGTTGAGCCCGACTCTATTTAACATCTTTATGACCGCTCTGGTGGCATTGGCTGAGTCTTTCGGGGCCCAGATCGTATCCTATGCCGACGACACCCAGCTTCTCTTTACCTGTGGGAAAGGAGAGGATTTTGATGGAGAGAGTATCCGTGGGTGCCTTGGGGCTGTTTTCGAATGGCTCCAACTGAACAGCCTCAAGTGCAACTCAGATAAATCTGAGGTACTCTTCTTCGGCTGTCAATCCGATCCACACTGGCAGGTATGGTGGCCCGCTGATATGTCTCCTCTGGTGCGATCGTCTCAGTTGGCTAAGAATTTGGGGATTAAAATTGACAACGGCCTGACTTTAAGATCTTAGATCCTTGCCCTCACTGGCACCTGCTTTGATCTCCTCAGGATGCTTCGGAAGTTTTTTCCTTTGCTATCTGAGGACCATAGGAGGACTACGGTACAGGCCTTAATTGGTTCAAGATTGGACTATTCCAACGTCCTATACCTTGGCCTGCCGGAGTATCTCCTGCAACGGATGCAGGTGGTCCAGAATGCGGCCATTTTTGGTCTGCACAGGCGTGTCAGAGTCTCTGGCCTGTTGCAGTCTCTTCATTGGCTGCCTATCCGGAAGCGGATAGTTTTTAAAGCCCTGACTCTTGCACACAAGGCCCTATACGCCTCGGGGGCTAAATACCTTCAAAGGAGGCTCGCCTTCTACCGTCCGTCACGATCTCTGAGATCAGAGTCGCTGTTTCTTGCCACTGTTCCTCGTGTGAAGAAGGCCCGCATTGGAGGTCGCTCCTTTAGGTCCCGGGCTCCACAGCTTTGGAACTCTCTGCCCCTGACACTGCGCAATACCTCGAATTTGCTGGCCTTCAGGAAAGGCCTGAAAACTTGGCTTTTTGCCTCTTAGACTCCCTTTTATTTTGCTGACTCTGTTTTTTTAAATCTCTGTGTTGTGTTTGTCTTTTTCAGGTTGTCAATAAAGCGCCGGGACACTCTTTTCGAGTAGCCGAGCGCTATAAAAGACACAATTAACATTAACATTAACAGTGTCAAGGGTCCTACATCTGAGCATACACATCCCACTTATGACGCCACACTAAAGTGTACAAAAAAGTGATGGATGGAATGCTTCAACTAATCCCATCCACTGGTAATTACTCAGCGCATTCCGGTATTCTTCACTTTTTTGTGGAGAGGCTGCTCTATCCAATCCTAGTGCTACTTTCGAGCTGTGAAAGCAGCGCCAGGCTTGGGTAGTGCTGTTTCCTGCATCTGGAGCTTCTGTGGGGAGAAAAGACACCTGCGGGAGGAGGGTGTGGAGCTGCAGGATTAAAGGTGAGTCTATTTTAATTTTCTTTTTGTGCCTCACCACCCTCGGTAAAAGCCAGCTGCCACTGATTAGTACCCAGCAAACAATTACTACCCAGAAAACTTGGCATGGCACACTGTAGCAGAAAACTTCTGCATGCACATGGCTCATGCAATGATGCTAGCATTTGTGATTAAAGGTATTCAATGGCTGGGGTGACACAGTGTGTGTGCATCACCCAGGCAAGCCCTCCCTTACTCATTTTTTAAATGCATCTGATTGACTATTGGCCTACAAACAGTTGTAACAAATGTATGTTTATTGTTCAAATGTTCTTTGACAGGCTGTTTCTGGGTGGGTGGGTGGATGTTTGCATTGTTGCTGATGCATTGTTGCTGGTTGCTGTGTGACCTGCCTAGTGGTCAAAGTGAACAGACAGACATACAGATAGATAGATAGATAGATAGATAGATAGATAGATAGATAGATAGATAGATAGATAGATAGATAGATAGATAGATAGATAGATAGATAGATAGATAGATAGATAGATAGATAGATAGATAGATAGATAGATAGATAGATAGATAGATAGATAGATAGATAGATAGATAGATAGATAGATAGATAGGATAGATAGATTAGATAGATAGATAAGATAGATAGATAGATAGATAGATAGATAGATAGATAGATAGATAGATAGATAAGATAGATAGATAGATAGATAGATAGATAGATAGATAGATAGATAGATAGATAGATAGATAGATAGATAGATAGATAGATAGATAGATAGATAGATAGATAGATAGATAGATAGATAGATATTGACTTTAATATCTTAACTTCACTTTTATGTGCCTTGAAAATATAAGTAATATCAAGGTGCAGAGATATGGCGTTAAGAATGTATAATTATGTATATATGCTTACCTTCATGATAGTGTGGTAGTTATTATTCTGGATATCATATTTTTGAAGGATGATAATTAAAAATAAATATTCTGTCAGTACACCCTAAAAGTACCTTAGGGGGGCAGAAGTGCTAATCAGGTCCAACGGGTCTTTGAAAAAGGGAATAGGATTTTTGGCCTCAAGGTTGAAAAATAACAGGTGATTGACTTGTAAATGCCTGCCACAAGAAACCTTGTTTCACTTCATTGTTGTAACAAAAGCAAACAATGTTTAGAATACAGCCTCCATGAAGGGAAGAGGATGAGGAGACGGTGATTAGAGAAATGTATCACATTATACATGAGAATGAACTAATTATTCCATGAAAATTGGCTTGTTATTTGTACTAATATTTCCATAGTTCTATTTTCTTTTTACAAGTCAATGTTCTTATTTCTGTCCTTTCTCTCTTACAACTTTTCTGCAAGCACCCTTCTGGCAGCACACCAGCAGCATCTACTTGTAGCTCAGTGCAGCAGCTGTGTCACCTTCAGGCCAAGTAGTGTGTGCCAGAAGCATCTTTGAAGCTGTCCCAGGGGGGCATTAACCTGCATCTGATTTAATACCAGGATTAACACGAAAGCACTGTGAATAGAGCTAACCAGAATGGGCTGTGTACACTCCAGAATTATCTGATCAATCATCATAATAGAGAGGAAACCCCAATGCCTTGAACCTACATTTTATAATGAACATACAATTCAGTTAGGATATCAATGTATACTCTACAAAGACAACAAACAAATATTCGTCGTTCATTGATGTGCAAAATCTAATTTCTCTGCTTACATTCGAGGACAAGAAGACTATGAATTCCATACAAATTTCTCTTAAGGGAAGTAATATTTTGCTTGGTTATTTCTTTGGCAAGCTACTTGCGAATTACTGAGTAAATAATAAAATGTAAAATTGATATTGTAGGTCCAGAGTCTGAAGTCAGTTTTATTATTAGAAAAATCAACATTTTCCTGTTTCTTACCTCTAGGTTAGGACCAGGGGGTGCATTGTCCAAAAAGATAGACATGCGTGAGCATACAGGCTGCACCACTCACACAATAGGGCTTTGTGTTCCACTTCAGTAAAAAGAAAGGAGGGCCCGATTCTCAAAATAGAACTGAGATGAAAGTCTAACTTTACGATTTTCGGTATTCACACAAATCTAAGGACTTTTTGTCTCAATTAAACCTAAGACCAAAACATAAGTTTAACTGAGACAAAAGTCTAACTTTACTACTCGTAAATAAATGCCCTTTGTGAATACCGAAAGTTGTCTGTTTACCTTTGTGAATTGGAACTGGAGTCTCGGGGATACATGTGCACAGACCCAGAGCCCGTTTCACAAAGCGCCCTCGCACTTGTGGCGGAATCTCCGCACTGCCGTTTCTCATTGTGGAGATTCAGCCACGACTGCAGAGGCTCTTAGTGAATTGGACCCCCAGTGTAAACATGAGATTGTGCATCAGTGTGCCAGTGCCACAGGGGTGCCATTGAGGTGGACTTGCTTGCCGCTTGTTTGAAGCGAACATTCCCACTGTAGCTTGGGGTCTCTTAGCTGCGTGCATGTGTGTTTAGATGGTTGTCTGTAGAAAATGCATGCCTGTAGAAGGGCATGTGGGAAAAGGGGAGTTCCCTATTTTATTTTACTTCAGTGAAACAAAAAAAAAATTACAGACAAGGATATACACTCCTGGGACATTGCTTGTTTCCCTGGAGGGAGCTCCCATACCTCGCAAGGCAGTCCCAGGCAGGGAAATCCAGTCACGGCAGCCTCTCTCTAAATAGGGTCAAGTGATCATCAGTGTGAACTGGCAGTCAGGTGGCTGCCATTAGGGCCGGATGAGGCTATCATTGCTGAATCCCATCAGTTCACCCTTTAAATGGGGCACAGGAGCAGTAAGTTTGGGATACAGTGAATCAGCCAAGTTTTGCAAATACTCCACATCTGCCAAAGTCTAAATGGGGACCTAAACTTAAAGCAATATTAAAATCTCTACTTAAAAATAAAGACCTACTAGACCTACTACTCACAGTGGCCCTAAAAATAAT
The DNA here is from genome assembly GCF_964263255.1 of Lissotriton vulgaris. Classification (NCBI taxonomy): domain Eukaryota; kingdom Metazoa; phylum Chordata; class Amphibia; order Caudata; family Salamandridae; genus Lissotriton; species Lissotriton vulgaris. The sequence continues at coordinate 202,851,268 of NC_141696.1, forward strand.
CCTGACGAACTGGAAAAACACTACCAAAGCAAACTTTAAAACATGGATGAACTGGGTCACCTTTCTCAGAGGGGCAGACAACATCACAGGAAAATTCTCAAAGGAACACAACTCGAAAAAGGGCATGTGGGAACCACTGGACGCACAGCTGATGAGAACCCAGCAGAAGACGCGGAACTAAAGCCCCCTCCCCCCCTCTTTCTTCTCTCTCTTTCCTCTTTCTCCCTCCTCTTTGGGAAAGATTAAGGCGAAGCGTACAACACTCTGTACTGTATATAAGAATTGCCAAATGTATATTCCACTTCTTTTATATTTTAATAAAAAAAACTTTTTAAATAATAAAAATAAATGTAAAGCATAATGGTACAAAAACGTATCGATTTTACTAAGGTATACACTTGCCCACTGGAATTATAGAATTCTGTGGCTGCTGTTTTTCACATAATTATGAATGTCCTATTACTAATCTTCATTACTCCGGGTCCCGTTATCCTCGTCCCCTTCATTGCATTTGTTATGAATGAAGGGGACGAGGACAGGAGGGACCTGGGGGTAATTTGCCACGTTTACCACATAATCCCTCATCTGCTGTATAATTTGCAGATTTTAACAAAAAATGCTTCTATCTCAAAAGTTTCAAAAGTTACTATAAATGCAGCAACGTGTCTTGCTGCGCATGTGAAAGACCTTCCCACATGATGAAGGGTCATTTTGTACTAGCTTATTGATGTAATAGAGTTTTAAAGTGGTATTAATGAGGTGACACCTTTGCAAAAACAGTGCTAACACGAGTGAAAATGACAAATTAATAATAGAATACTGTCACAAAATGTGGAGCATTAGGCTGCAAGATTTGCCTTTTCTTGCCGTATAATTTCATCAACTCTGCCACATAATTTGATCGTCTCCTGTAGTGTAATTCCAGAGGCCCTAGGTATACTCTTGTTAACAAAAGTACATAATCATCAATGGGGGCGCTGCTCCTCTAAACAGCAAATATGCCTCTATTAGCCATGTATTTTGTTTAAATATAGTCCAATCAGCACATCCATTTAAGACTTGTGCACCTTGGATGACCTTAAAGGAAAGACAAACACTGACAGTAGGACTAATTTAAGATCACTCTTGGGAATTCATGGACTACCGTATCCATAAAGCAATGCGTCAAAAGGCATAACGAAGCGCCAGTTGCACAGCGTCACTCAAGCACACACATGCTGGCAGGGGGGCGACACTACTCCACTATAGGAGCCAGGGGCGGATTGGCAAGGCGGGCATTCGGGAATGGGCTGAAGGGCCGGTGCCTCAGTGCCCTCTGTGGGCCGTTTTTTTCTCCCCTGTCCCAGTCCACAGAGAGTGGACTAGGAAAGGGGAGAAAAAAAACGGCCCACAGAGTGCACGGAGACAGAGACAGAAAATGAAAGCAGCCTTGCTGTGCGGCCAGACAGCGATTGCCAGCTGTGGGCTCTCCTTCACCCCTACCCTGCCAAGCAATCAAGCTGAGGCTGGGCTGGGGAGGGGTGATTGTTTGCATTAATCGGCCTCCCTGGGGGCCAGGTGTGTCTCAGGCCTTTGAGCCATTTGCACCTCGGCCCCATGGGGCCCATGCAGCCCAGAAACGGTGTTAGTCTTAACACCTCGCCCACAGCCCTTCACATTCAGGGCATAGTGGGCGAGGAAGAATGGGTCTTGCCTGTGGGGGCTTGGTGATGTTTGGAATTTTTTTGTTTTATTTATTTATTTATGCGATTTTATATAGCGCGGACATTACCCGAAGGTGTCAGAGCGCTTCACACTAGGAACAGCAATAATACACGAGGTGAAAATTATAAGTGGACAAATTACAAAAGCAAACGTTAAGTTACATGAATCAAAAGTGACAATAGTGAGCATCCAAAATACAAGAGGAGCAAACGATACATTACAGGAGGAAAAAGAGATATGTGTGCAGGTTATAAAAGCGTACAAAATACAAGTAGAGGTATAATAGTGCAATTAATGGCAGACACTCCAGCACAAGAACAAACGTTACGTAGCCAATGGTGGCACTTGTGCAAGCATCTAAAGCAAACAAAAAGTGAGAGGTAGCAAACAGTGTGTTACAAGAGAAAAGTGACTTGTGCAAGTTACAAAAGGGTACCATACACAGGTACAAGGGTAATACTACAGTAAATGGTAAACACTCAAACTGCCAGAACACACTGGGAAGGCACTTCCCATGCACCAGCTTCACCTCAGCCTCCCCCCTGGCTACCTGGCTACCTTGGATGACCCAGAAAGCTGTGTTTTGTGCTCCCCTGCCAGGACATTTTCCCAAGGCCTGGAGGGTTGATTAATTTACTAATTGCAGGGGCCTTACCTCTGTTCATGTGCTCCTGAGCTGAAGGTCTGGGAGGGCGGAGTAGGTAAGTAATAGCAGGGGCTTTGCTGCTTTTCAGGTGCTCCTGTGCTGGGGGGCTGGAATAATTTTGTGACAAAAAGGGGCCTTGCTATTTTTTTTAGTTGCTCAGCATGTAGGCCATTGTCACCTTGGCCCTGTGTCGTGTGCAAGAACAGTATCCTCCCACTGTCATTCCTTGTCTGTGCAAATGGTGTTTCATGAAAGGGCACGCCCCTTGAATGTGGGCCACGCCCCTTGAATGTGGGCCACGCCCCTTAAATATGGGCCACGCCTCTTGAATGTGGGCCACTTTTTTCGGCAGTGCCCGGGCCGAATTGTGATCCCAATCCGACCCTGATAGGAGCCGCCACTGCATTTACTCCTTTAAACATCAGTAGCAGGAATGCACCGGCCCTGTTGCATTAGTAACCCTTGCATGCATTTGCAAGATGCCAGAGTTCCTGTTCAATACGCATGATATGGAAACACAATCACTATGTTTACTTCCTGGGATGGGGCTTCGGAATCCTCCTAGACTTCCAAAAAACACATTATGCTGTCTGTAAAAATTGTAACCTTCATCCTGTGCGATCTAGTTTAGCGCCTTGACACCTACGCGTTTAGTGCGCGCTACAAATACTTTCTTAACTTATCCGCATTGTGCACTCCGCGTTGACTGAGCACTGCCCCCTCCAGCCCCTGCTGGTGCATGTAGCTTAGCACAACATTCAACACAAGTCTAAGTACTCCCTCAGTCACATTATAATGTGCACACGCAAACGAGAACATATCATTCTACCAATACACTGCCAGATGGCCGCCATCAGTACACTCAGTAGCGCACATTGGCAGGGAAAAAATGATGTGCTTTGTCCACGCGAGGCTTTTAAAGTCGTTAAGGCTACGGCCGCTAATGATCAGTCATTTTCAGAAGAGACAGCAGCTCGATTGTGCAGTTAATTCACAGAGGCGCACGATAGAATGTTGAAATGCACAGCAGCTCTACAAAAGGCAACTGAACATCATTCACTTAGTAAGTAGAGGCAGCATGGATAAGCTGATAGTTCTCCCTAAGACGCTGATTGGCTGCCCTCCCCCTCTCTCAGATGCTGACCCCGCCTCCCCTCCCACTAGCTACAAATAACTCTTAAATGCCAAGCTCTGTATGAGATGGTCGATCATTCTACGTGAAACTGACGTCAAGATGGAGGACTAATGCACCGGAAGGTTGATTATCACTTGATGTCTATGCTGTTTATTGATATGCACGAGCAAAACATATTAATAATGAATACATTATATCAAATGCTGATCGAAGTCGATTGTCTGTAATTAGTGATAATGTGTTATTAGTGTTTAAATCAGTGGTACTTATTGTATTGACTTTCCAGGGGTAAAAAGGACGAATGGTCCCACAGGGATTAGTGAGAGTGACCTTGATATCTGGGCTCCAGCAAAGGCACTCCTGAAAGAGATAAAATATGTAAACAAAGGCTTAGTCCAGGACTGGAAGCTGTCAACATTGGCCTGGTGCACTGGTGTAATGCAAACAAGAAACTCTTCAAAATGAGATGTGTGCTAATCTTGTAGACCCGCCAGCAATGCAAATTGGCCTCTTTAGAATGAAAATTAATGCATCGATCTGGAGGGATTGTATTTGCTTTGTGTATTTAGAGATGACCTTCTTTAAAAGATTGTGGCTAGATATATTCAATTAGGAAAATTTAAAGTGTTTTGTGACCATTGTGTGACAAACAGGTATGGGCAATGGGAAACAGTCGGAACACCGCGGCCTCAGCCGCACGTGTTTCAACATCACAAGCACAACCAGGTTTGCCTTAATTATGCACATGTGTGGTTAAGACAGTGCGCGGTCTAGCTGCTGGCTGCTGCTGGCAGAAGCAGGAAGACCGCACCAGAAAGAGGACGTGGTGAGGTAAGTGGGGCGGGGTTTGGGGGTAGTTTTCATGACTGGGGGTAGTTTTCAGGGCCAGGGGGATGGGGTCGTTTTCAGAGCTGGGGGAATCGGGGTAGTTTTTAGGGCTCGGGGGGTTGGGTATTCTTTTAAATTAGGGGTTAGGGTTTTAGGCCTAAAGGCAGTGGAAAGGGGTTGGGGTAGTTTTAGGGACAGCTCAAAGGTGGGAGGGGGTCAGGATAGTGTATGTTAAGGGGTAGGGACAGCGCGAGCTTGGTAGTGGGTCGAAGTAGTGTATGTTAAAGGGCATGGTTTTAGGCCTCAGGACAGGGGGAGGGGACTGGGTAGTGTTCAGCTTTTGGGCCTCAGGGTAGTGATTTGTAGCTTAGGGCAGGGAGAGGGGTTTGAGTAGTAGCGACCTTAAAAAATATCAATGGGGGAGTGAAGAGGTGGTGCTCAACGGCACCAGGGTGGGCCCATCCTCCTCTCCTGAAAGTACAATTTATCAACAAAGGTCCACCTCTCGTAGAGATAGTGTGTATCCTGATGTTCATGGAATACACAATGTGTGTTAAAATACCCCTCACACACCAAAAGGGCCCTTGGTGTCATGCTTCATCATTGGGGTCTTCCCGCCCCGCTGCGGGACGGGGCAGTGCTGCGACAAGCGACTACGCTGGAGCACCTTTTTATTGTGGGTGCTATGTGAGTGAATAAAAGTGAGTGTCAGTAGGGTCAGGGGTGGTATATACAAGTGATGTTTAAAAAAATACCTGGCCTAGTGGTAGAAAAAACTATTTAATAGACACTGGCTGGTATTGGTAAAAATAGTGATTCGGATAGACTAATCAAGTTAATGGGCTTACTCTCCTGTGCGGGTCAACATGTTTCGGGTCGCTATGCATCTTCGTCAGGACCGGGGTCAGATTCCCCTGTCACTCACTAATGTTTTACCACAGTAAAAATAGAAAAAATTAAAGGTGTATATACAAAGAAGAGTGATAATGTTGTCTTTATCAATGTGTAAGCCCATTAACTTGCTTAGTCTCTCCGAATCACTTTTTTTAACAATACCAGTCAGTGTCCATTAAATAGTTTTTTCTACCACTAGGCCAGGTATTTTTTTAAACATCACTTATATATATCACCCCTGACCCTACTGACATTCACTCCTATTCACTCACATAGCACCCACAATAAAAAGGTGCTCCAGCGTAGTCGCTTGTCGCAGCACTGCCCCGTCCCGCAGCAGGGCGGGAAGACCCCAATGATGAAGCATGACACCGAGGGCCCTTTTGGTGTGTGAGGGGTATTTTAACACACATTGTGTATTCCATGAACATCAGGATACACACTATCTCTACGAGAGGTGGACCTTTGTTGATAAATTGAAGTAGCGACCTTAGCCACGCATACCCCTTTACTATTCATCCCTTTACCACAAAATTGCTTGGTAAAGACATGTGTGTAAAGGAATGCGTGGTTAGGACGCATTTGTGGTTTGGGCTGCGTGGTATAGGCATGCGTGGTTTAGCCATGCATGCCTCTATCATACAACCATAGCAATAGATGCATGGCAATTTTCATCTGTGCAGTTGTATGTAACTAGTGGCCGAATGCACGAAGGGTTTTAGTATTCGCAAACTCTCCAATTCGGTAAATCAGAAGGTTTGCAAAAAGCCTTTCTCAAATGTACTAAGCTCTCTTAGTGAATCACTAAATGAGTTTAAAAATAGTCACTATTTGGAAGGGGTGTGTTTTGGTTGTCTCTTCCAAACAGCAATTCTGACCACTTCCCCTTTGAGAATCTTGAAAAATGCTGCAGGTAGAGTCTGCAGTGGTCCCTGGGACCACAGACAATTATCAAAGAAACATTTTACAAAACGAGGTCTATTTTACAAAAAGGTTTATTTACCTAGTCAAAGTACTGCAAAGCCGTAAATTGTTTTTTGAATTTACGCCTCCTTTTTGCTAAGTGTACAATTACTTCACATAATAAAACTGCAACGCCGACCTTAGTTACAACTTGTGCCAAGTGGTTCTGAGGTGGGCTCAGGCAGAGAGCAACACTCTTCACAGGGAGAAGACCAGAGGCCTCTGTAAGTACCGAATTGCTCGAGATCGCTACGGTTACCACGCTACATTAGGAGAAACAACCAGAGATGACACTTTACCCCCCAGGAACCGGGACAGGTACCATCTCAGCAGTTACCCCTACAGTTGCCGCTGATTGCCTACCTATGGTCCTCCAACTGATACAATGCCTCCAGCTTCATAGCTCATCTTCCCTAAATTTTGCTTCAGTGCTAATAATCTCCATTGCAAATTTCCCCCAGACAGACGGTAAAATGGGCTACCCACTTCATTAATCTTACCTGTTCTTTTTGAGTGCTTTGTGAAAACAGATTGACTCCAGGGAAAAAGGTAAAGTGCTATTTGGGGATGTATGATGTTACAACACGATCAAAATGATCGCGGTACATCACAACACATCTTTTACAACGCAAGTCGTTACCACGACTTGCACTGTAGGGTGCAGGACTTAGGAATAGTAAGATTCACTATTCCAACTCCAGCCTACGTACAGTAGGGAAGGTGTTGGAATTGTAAATCTACTATTCCTTAGTCTAGAGCGCCCTCCAGCGCAAGTCGTGGTAACGACTTGCGTTGTAAAAGACGCGTCGTAATGGCACTGCAGTGTTTTGATCGCGTTGTGAAGGTTGTTTACCCTATTTGGTGACCCTCCACCATGGCCTGTGGGCTCTTCTCCACAATTTGCAAATAAGCCAGATAACCGTGACTAATGCTGGGGTTCTAAGGGGACTTGTTTGCATTGTGGATGTCCCCATGCAAAAAAGCCATGACTCCATCAGTAGGATGTTGAAGGTGATGAGCAGTGTGATCCATTGCTGCGGAAGAAGTAGGTCTTGGTATTAATCCAGCTACATCCAGGAGGTGATAGCACACCACTGAACATAAATGGACATTCTAAGTAGCAGAGACGGAAACCCCTGCTAATATAAGCCCTAGAGACCCTTCTCCACTTGAATTGGTGTAGCAAATTGTGGGGCTAACAGCCTCAGTTTAATAATGTTGCAAGTGCGTGTGGAAATTGATTAGTCTGCATTTTAGACTCGTGCAACATGTCTATCAGATATTTAATTTTGTAGGGAATACAAGTTTATATTTTAATACAAGCAGCATTATCTTCTTATTGTAGAAAGTATGCAACATACGTAGAGCACTCATGGTAGGGGTGTTACCAATTTTTGCAATGAGTAGTGTAAATGCACTTCATGACAGCGTACCCGAGTTTCAGACCCTCAAAATGTCCAAAATATAGATGGTTTCCTGATCTTTGGGTTGGCCAAGAGAGTCCATCATTTATGCTTGCTTGAGGGAAATCAGACAAGGAATAAATAGTCAGGAATCTCCCTAAAGGCCCATTCTCGGTGTGTGGAAACCCTAATCTAGGCAGGGTGTGCCAGAGATTCCTTTGCTATAAATCCTAATGGAGAGTGTGGAGTCCAGGCCAGTGGCAGCTGGGGCACCCTTCCAGAGAGGCATTCACAAAGGCCAGATGACCTCCAGGTGAATATATCCGTGCCAGAAGGAAGTCAAATTGCCTTAGCAATGAAAGAGTCCAACTTTAGTACGCATCCGGCCTTCGGCATCCTGCACATTTATTGGGGTTTTCCCTTCTTGTTTTCCATCACGTTAGGGTTCCCACTGGCTCCACCAGTCAGGGTTATTGATCTAGCCAGTGTTTGTTTCCCAGCAGGCTGTTTCTGTATCTCTGTGTGTCAGGGTATTTCATTGTTGCTCTGGTGCTTGTCAAAGCCGTTGTTCTGGGACAGTGAGGAAGCACTCGGAGGTATATCCCATTCTATTTACACTCACCTTTGGATTTCATATGACTTATCGTATAATTCTGATTTATCACAGTCACAGGCTTCTGTGGGTCCTCCACTCATCTTGAGTCCTCATGGTCCAGCAGAGACCTCATGGTGTATCCATAGTCTTATCCATCAGCCTGTGCCTCTTTTCTCATTTCTATCCCTTCTCTTCAACCAAGTGTTGTAATTCCAGCAATGCTTGCTTGGTTCTCCTGGATTGTCCTGTGTGGAGGTTTGTGAAGCACATTTGAGTTGACCCTCCTACTTGCTTCATTCAGTGCAAAAATTGTCTTCAAAATAAGTTGAAGCACCTAAAGCCTATACAAAGGGTCCACTGACTTTTCTCTCCTCCCACATGCATCCTTGCCAAGCTGCAGGGAACCTCAGACATGCTGATCTCAAGCATCTTGTTGTGGCTCAAGCAATGCTTGTTTCTGAAGGTGGGAGGGCATTCTCATTGCATGGGCCAACATTCTGCATCTCCTCATCCTTTGACCAGCACAGGTGCACTCAGTGAAGGACTTTAAAAAACTCTGAAGTCCTGTTTATTCTACAGCCGGGGTACTCAAAGTATGGCTCGCGGGCCGCATGCGGCCCTCCTGACCTTCACTTGCGGTCCCTCAGCTGAATGACTGCACTTGGCTGCTGTTTACTTCAAAGAGCACAAATATTCGAAAATAAGTTAAAGAAACGGAACACGTTTATTTACAGGCTAACTGAAGTAAATGAAAAGAAGCAAATAAGGTTCCCTGCTAAAGTTAACTTAAGGACCACATTAATTTTTCAATACATATAGCAGCAAACGTGTAAAAATATAACAAAGTCTCTTCAAAATTCTAAAAGTTGAAATGCAGAAGTGTTACAACTTAGTACATCAGAATAGATAGTGCATTTAGAAGTAGTTTTATTTAAAACTGATGGATTTCAAAAATGAGTGTAGAAATACCCATTCGAGGCTGCGACCGGGAAGAACGGAGATATGATGATCGTCTAAGGTGAATATTGATATCACTGCCAATGGATGTGAATTTTGGCATCCAAATCTCGTTTCCACTCAATACAGCATTCGCAGAAATCTGACTAGTCCATCTTAAAATAAGGATCTTTTCAATTAAAGTATCTGGAGACTGGTTCTCACTGATAAAGCCCTGGAACACATAATCCAAGATGTAACTTTGATAACTATTCGCCCTGAAGAAGTCCTTCGGACGAAACGCGTTGGCTACTTGTGTGTGAAGATTTGGAATAAAAACAAGAAAGAAAACTCCATGGCTTATTGATATCATTAACTTTATTAACACTGTCACTATATACTGTATGGTGTGCTGAACCATTTTTGTTGAATTGTAGAAATATTTATGCCTCATCACACCCTGACAACAGTGCCAATAGTGAACTAAGAAGCGAGCCAGTTGCTACGTGGAACTCTCTGGGTGGTTAGGGTTGTTATTAGAGATGGGTATTATAGTCTATCAAAGCAAACACAATAGGTTTGTACAGGTTATATCCTGAACTCATGTATATCAAGGTACTCTTATTTGCCATAATGAAGAAAAAAGGAGGTAAAGTGAAATTAGGCAGTTGACTTGGATCAAACAGTTGGGTCAAGTGTGGAAGCCGGGATTGATCCTAGATTTTCTAGTAACTTCCTTTTTACACTTGCTTCTCCCAAGGGAACGATAGCAGGCAGAAAGACTTGCCCCAAGTTGCAGTAGAGGCATAGCAATTCATATACAGAATAACACAGTATTGCCAAATCTATGACTCTAATAGAGACTGGGGACTTAATTTAGGTGGCAGTAAGGAAAGAAACCCTAAAATAATTCCTTGACTCGCAAAGTGTATGTGTGAAGCACACTGTTACCCAAGGGTATCTTGACGCTGAATAACAGATGTTTATTGTTACCCAACTCAATGATAATCATTTTATCGACCTCAGAAGGATGAAAGGCTGAGTGGAGCTATCAGCATTTGAACCTGTGACCATAAGGTCAAACACAGGTCCCTACAATGAACGTATTAGTCCACTAAGCCAGCTGACTACACCATGTATGTGATTCGATTCTCCTATTCCCACTTTATCCACCCAATAAGCTCCACTCACCATGCTGCCAATAATGCGGCCCTCGGGCTCACTACAGACCATGGTTTGTGGCCCCTGGGGAAATGTTTGTGAGCATGTAAGAATGCTTTAAGTCAGTCAGTCATATTTAAAATGTTTCTTGGGGCCATATGTATCAAGCCTTTTTTGATTCGCAAAGGCCGAAATTAGCCGAATTTCGGCCTTTGCGAATCGCTAAAGGCCTTTTTGCATGTTTTGGTATGAATGAAATATTCGCAAAATAAGGAATAGCAAAGATTTGCGATTCCTTATTTTGCCATAGCATTTAAGGAATCGCAATTTTGCGATTCCTTAAATGCTATGTATATAGCATTTTTGGGCTGCGAATTATGGTTAAGAATTCGCAAATTACCACCAACCTGTAGTTGATGGTACCTTGCGAATTCTTCAAAAAATTCACAATTTGGCATTTTTTAAGGTGGCATGTGATGCACACACATTCCCATAGGGCATGTATGTGCGCCATATGCACACTCATGTACATTTCAGGGGTGCAGCAAGGTGTCTTTGAGACACCCCTGCACCCTTGAAATAATTCTCAAATTGCGATTAGCAAATTGCGAATTCGCAATTTGAGAATTATTTCGCAATCATCCCTATGGGCCTCCTGGCCCATAGGAATGCATTGGAAATTATTCCAAGGAAGATTAAGGAATCGCTAAAAAAAGCGAATTTCTTCATACATACCATTTTGCGATTCCTAAATAGCGATTCCTTAAAAATCGCTATTTAGGAATCGCAAAAGGGTTTGTTGATACATATGGCCCATAATTCCTTAATTTTACATACTGGGCTTTATTTGTTTCTTTTGTCATGAGAAACAATAATGAAATCAACTGAAATCTTGTGAACAAGTATATTTTATAAAATATTTTGGTGAATTTTTTTAGCTCATTGCCAGCCTTCTCCAGTTATCCCTTGAAAACTTGCATAGACTTTCAAAAGCAAAATATTTTAATCTTTAAAGTAAAAAAAATATTTGCAAGGCGGAAACATAGCCTATTTATTGGTCCCTAAAAGGCAAATATATCCGAAAACATGTAATGATGAATTCAAACTCTGGCTACATAACCCAAGATATGTTTACGCTCGCAGAAAATATTCAGCCCTTAAGAGAACACACTTAGGGTTGTAAAAAATGTATAAAATGTAGGGCATTTGTAAATGTTATAATGGGTAAAGCGAGTGTTGCAACAGGAAGGGAGCTGTTAATGATGTTCCTTATCAACCAGGCATGAAATGACTAAGATGATATAAAATTAGCATTTACCAGTTTGAAAATAAAATGCAAAATTAAGCTACCGATCACTGCAACTGCTAAGTAGCTCTTTCTGGTATATTTCATATCTACATAATGCTCTCTCATCAGTTTTAACAAACAGAAAATGGGGATGGTGACCTCGACGTGATTCTGCACATTTCAAAAATGATTGTTCTCTAATCAGGAGCTTGCAGAGATTTAAATAATAATGTTGCAGATTTTTCCAGCTTCCTATTGGAACCAAACGCCATGCTGCCAGGAATTTCATTAGAAAGCGAAACTAGTGCACACTGCATTTCCCTCTGCAGCAACGATTGTACCAGGAAAGTGACGCGTTTGTAGTGAAAAGTGCACATTATTGTCATCAAGTGTTTTATTCTACTACAGGGTTATACTCAAAGCCACTGGAATGTTGTGCAGCTGCTGCAATTTTCGCTTAAGTATAGATTTGCTGCATTTGCCACATAATTCATCATCTGCCACAATCTGCAGATTTGGATTTAAAAAAAATGTTCTTTCTAGCTCAAACGATTCAAAAATTTACAAACAATTCAGCAACACGTGTTGTCCCTCAGTAGAAGCCACTTTGCAAAGCTCGACTGGTCAACGTTCTGTACCTTATTGCTATATTTGGGTGTCAAACTGGTACTATTGAGGTGTAATTAATACCCAGACAGTGTGGCCAAGTTTAAAAATGACAAAATAATGAAGTAATACTGTTACAAAGGGTGCAGCTTTCTGCCGCATAATTTGCCTTTACTTGCCGCATAATTTACTCAACCATGTCACATAATTTGACCCTCTCTTGCTGCATAATTCCGGTGGCCCTGGTTATACCATGAAACAAGTGTGAAACGTAGATGAAGGTGCACACCAGACTTTTGGGCTAGTCATTGATTATGAAAATTTGTTCTAATTAGATCCATTGTATGCAAATATATCTTTTGTCAACATCCTGAAATTCAGGTATGGCTCTGTACCCCCAGTTCTTGCATTTAACACCACTGCTATTAAAAAAAACCCATTGCTGTCCATTGAAGAATGTATAGAGTTCCAAACACACGATAGGCCGGGCATAGGTAAAACCTATAAATCGGTTCAGTCGTTAGAGAACAGAAGAGTCTCAAATGTAGGTGACACTTAGGGTGCAGAGAAGGTCTAGTGGTGGAGCATTAACGCTCTTGCACTGGTCCTAAGAACAGAGGGAACTATATCATATAGGAGTTGAACCTTCTGGAGTTACAGAAAGATCATCTAACCTTTGACCATGATGGAATAACAGGATGTTAACATAAAAGCCTTAAAGGTAGTGCAAAGCTCATAAGTGACTTCAAAACTTGCAAAGGATAAAATGCATGCTTAGGAATTACAAGGGGCCAAACAAGAGTCGTTGCTATTGTCCTTCATCCTGCCAAGTGGCTTCCTCATCATCAGCTACTGTGACACAGAAGGTCGTCCCAATAGTTAATTTCCTTTGTAGTGCACTTTCAAGAGGCCCTTAGGAATTAGGGGGCACCTTATCAATTTACTCATGTTCCATGTTTGCACAATGTGTGCACAGTCATCCGAATTTGATAGCATATACAGAGAGGTAAAAAGAAAGCAATGGTCTTCAAAATACACACTGGCTGCCTCTTTAATTTGAGGTAATTTTCCAAGATTTCCTTTTCAACATATGTTAGTTTTTATTGAACCATTGCTTGAAATTCAAATATACAAGTGGAGGTACTTACAGTCTCGCCTCAGATTGTATTATTTATCGAGAAGTGCTAGTACTCTTCCATTGCAGAAAAGATATCCTTGTTGAGACTTGGTGATACTGTTCCTTCCAAACTAAAGAAGTGCAGGCACTCAGTACCTGGTAGCACCTTCCCATTTAAAGCACTGCTTTAAATATAGTAAATCTTTATTCTTGAGCTGAAATTATGCATTTTCTATTTAACATCTTTGAAAAACAGAATATTCCACACTTTTCCTGAGGAAACTGAAATCTGCAGAAATGTGCACGCTTTGTGGTAAATAACTTTGTGTAATTTCAGAAGGTCATTGTAATGAATGAAGGCTCTTTACCTACATCTCTTCACAACAGTAGAATGTGACAGGTAGAGAGTCGAGGAAGTTAAAATATGAAACTGTAGTATAGAATATGATTGTATAGATAAGGATAAAGTGGTCTGCTGATGTATGTAACACAGTGTAAAGTTATGATCAGAACAAAATAACTTAACATCTAAAACCACAAGTTGAAAATAAACAGGAAACAACAATTGGAGCAGAATCCCTTTACTGCTAAACATGGCCACTAGGTGGAGCTAGGGAGATGCATCCACAGTAAGAGCCTACTTAGCTCCTCCCATAGTAGGCATGAGCATGGTGAAGCTCTCTATATATGAGAGAAATAGAGAATGGGCCAAGAAAATATATCAACTAATAAGGAAAGCGGATCACTAAATTGTAAGACTATTTCATTTGGATGGCAGTGGTGCCTCCAATTTCTTCCACTCGCTTATTTTCGTTTTATGTGTAGCTCATGCAGGTAGGGTGCTCCTAAGCAAGTTGACTAGAGCATCAGTCGTCCTAATAAACAGTGGCCAACCAATTTGTGATCTTGACATCTCTAAGACTGTGGGTATAGGACATAACGTATTTGCTGATGGTGTACACTGTACATAACTTTTGCAGTGTACGCTGTTATGGAGCTCGTGCACTTTACAAAATTTCTTTGAGCTGTATTAGTCTCCCTAAAAAACATTGTTTGGAAAATTCCTGCAAATAATAGTTTGAGGAAAATGTACCTGGAGGAATGTAGGTATCACAGGGGTCCCCCTGCAGCGCCAATCTTTTGTTCTTTTAAATTGCGGCTTTGCAATGTTTTTTACAAAAAAATTCTGAGGTAAGCGTAGACAGAGTTTCACAACATTCTTTATGTATATGCAAAATCCAGCAACAGCATGAAAATGTTAATGCACACAAAAAATTCCGTGATGCAGAGGAAAGTTTGCTGACTCTCATGAAAACCTCATTTTATAAAACACAACAAACCACTTGACGTCAATGCTTATTCACTGAATTAAGGTGTATGTATTTGTGACCATGAAAGAGGTACAAGGTTCCTGCCCTACAGTTTTTTTTAATGGAAGGGATACCACAGTCCCATTTATCTATACTACTATTAAAAAGGAAGAACTTTGAACCTTTGAGGTGGGTAAACTCGGGAACCACAGGGCCAATCCACACACCCGATACATCGTTGTAATTGTCAGGGTGTGCAGATGGACATAGGATATATACATTTAAAAAATATAAGTTATTTTAAAAATGTACGAGAAAAAAAATTGTAGTCCTATGGAAGTAGCGCCGGCCGCGACGTGCGTGCTGACATCAGGAGCGCGGGGAAGAGCGAGGTCCAGGAGCCTGAGGAGGAGCGGCGGACATGAGCGCAGGGAGGAGCGGCGGACAGGCGGGGAGGAGCGGTGAGGAGCGGTGAGGAGCGGCGGACAGGCTGGGAGGAGCGGCGGACAGGCGGGGAGGAGCGGCAAGGAGCGGCGGACTGGTGAACTCAGGAGCGCGGGGAGGTGCGGCGGATGAGGTAAGGCTCCGGGGGACCCAAGGACAATTTCGGGGCGGGCGGGGGCCGGGGCGGGCAGGGGCCCTGAAGCCTGATTGCTCCCGGACAAGGTCTGGACGGGCTGCTAGTCGTGTATAAAGTCCTATTCCCTTTCCTTTCATGTTATTTTTGTTAAATTCTCTTATCTCTTATCCCAGCTACCTTTCCCTTTTTTGGTGCACTATCTCGATTTCAGTATCTCTCCTCCCGAGCTTAGTATAAGACAAATACAGAGCATGTGTACTGCTGTATTGCACCAATTCTAGCATAAATAACACACTTTGCAAAAATCAGTAGGTCTGAGTTTAATTAGCTAAAACAGCTCAAGGACATACAAGCAATACACATTTAAGAAACAGTGGTCTATCTATATTGAGGGTACCTTTAACTTCAATAGAACTCTATTTCTGTGTCTATGTCAAATAGCAGTCGGATGGCAAAGGATGTATAATAAACCAGAAATAGAAATAGGTCAGTGCAAATTTGAAGAAAACTCAGGATATGACGGAGCTGTGGTAATGCACCTTCTTTTCAAAATGTTATCTTTAGAAATCTGAGAAAATGTTAACATTTACGAAAGCTCCCTTTATTGCCCATTTTAAAGGAACAACTTACATGTCAACATTGGATAACTTTTATTGGCTGTTAAAATTCGAAATAGTACCACAAATACGCGGAATAGGGACAAACTCCCTAAAGAACAAGTTTCTTATCTTCGGTAATGCATTATCTGGTAAAACCAAGATACAGCTGCAAATTCCTTAGTTTTGAGTTTACCCGGGTGTCAGACTGGATGCATACATTTTTTGCGTGAGCATAACCCCTGAGCCCGGTAGGTGGTGTTGATCAGCTTTGCACGTTGTTGTCAGCATCGATAGATGTGATAATATGAGAGCATGTGGGATAGGTATTATCAATACTATTCAAGTCACATAGGAGTGTCATGACTAAAGTGATGTACTAGGCTAAGGAGAAATCTATTTGGAAGGCTGTGGAACTCCAGGATGATGCTAATAAAAGCCTCACTGCTTACAGTCTGGACTACTTTATTCCTTATAATACATAATACATAGTGACCCATATGTACCTCTGTAGTCTTTTGTATTATGTTAGAAGCTCTAAACGTTCTGTCTTGGTGTTATTTTGCCTCTTTAGTTTAACATCTGTTGATTCCTTAATTAGGGAGTTAGAGACACATAGTTCTCAAACTAGTAATGTGAGGGTCCTTTCACTTTCGCTACAAGTCGCTGATTTAAAAATGGCATTCTCCTTCATTAAAAACCAAAATGTGGATGGCAGCTGTTTGGTTCACTTCATCATTGAAATGACAGAACTGTTGCCACAAAAATCGATACAAGCCGCATTTCGTGCCTACATTTCTGGTGACCCCATGCAGATGACTCCCCGAAACCATATTTCATACGGCGCGATGCATTTTCCTCTCCCTGTTATTACTGTTCGCACACATTATGTTCTTTGCCTTCCATCTGTTGGAGCTCTGATGTAGGGCAGCTCACTTGTTTTTAGCAGCTGAAAGCGAGAGGATTACAGGCCTTTGTGACTCCTCCGCTTGCAGTGCAAATAGAGCCTGCCAGGCTTTCAGCTTCTGTGACCAAGTACTCGGGTTATATGCAGAAGCGCTTGGTGCAACCAGGCTCCTGTGACTTCACTGCTCACCTGTAATAAATTATTACGGACAATTGTTTGTGCCAATATCCGAATATAATTTCTGATACCAGAACACACTAGTAGTAAGAAAATAATGGGGATTACATAGATGATACAGGTTTAGGTATCAACAGTGGTGGCTCGCCGTGGGAGGGCTGCGGGTGGTGGGCAGGGAGGTGCAGGAAGGGGTGGTATTGGAGTCCGACATACGACGGACAGGAGTAAGGTAAGTAATTAAATAAATAAAACAATTTTACCTTACGCGTACTGCATCGCCGAGTTGGCGATGCAGCACGCACAAGGTAAATTATTTTATTAATTTAATTACTTACCTTACTCCTCTCCGTTGTATGTCGGACTCCACTACCCCCTTCCCAGCCCCTCCCCCACCCCGAATCACTCCCACGGCGAGCCGCCACTGGGTATCAACACTGCCTTGACAATACTTCTATTTGACATAAAAAGCCAGAGTTAGGGGCTTGCTCACACCCGATCCACTTTTACAGTCAACATCAACAGCTGATTACTACATTGAACTTCTAATGGTTTTCCCTGTATACCGGAAATGTGGCAATCTGTTGTCTACATCCCTAAATGGAGGTATGTCAAGTGAGGGCAGAAGCTTCTCTATGTCTTTAAATGATTACATTTCATATATTTCAGGGGCAAATCAGGATAAATTTGAGTGCACATGTAGGGCATTTTAAAAGTAGGTTAGTGGCATTTTTAATTTCATAATGGCTGGCTTTTCTTGAGTCAATTAATTGAAAGATTAGTCTGTCAAATTATGATATTTGAATGATAAAAAGGAAATGTTTGTTAGTAAGAGGTAGACAGTCCGGGGTAAATTTGTAATATTGTAGGGTTCATTGGACACATATTATTATCAGATGTGATATTTTGGTTGTCTAGCACAAGACATATCTTACCAAAATGTGAAATTGTTTGGTATAGTAAACAAAAAATAACATAAATCAAGGCTGAATTGCAAGGCCTCAGCATTTTTCCATAAGGCTCGGGTTTTTTAAGGTCAAGCATTTCCTTTGTATCTTTTAACATGTTAATTTTCCCACATACTCTGACACTGTCTTCTATATCAGGACAAAAGAGATGGCACTAGAGGAGAATTTCCCCCACTACTTTGCACATAGCACGGCGCAGGGCAGCTGCAGTGGTGCACCTTCTTTAGGAGTGCGCTTGTGCAGCTCCACAACCTCCTCGCACTGACAAACTTGAAGTTTCACCCAGTTCTAGGCCACAGTGTGTATAGGCCTCAAATCCCTGTACACTGAGAGGGGTCCTGAGTATACCCAGGCGAATGGATGTGATCCCTGAAGGCAGTCATCTTTGCAAGTCACCCGACAATGGGCAAGCGCAGCACTCCCGGGCACAAAGGCAGGCTGTATAGCAGTATGTGCAATGCGTGGCCCTGTACCAGAAGCCCCACATTGGCCCTGTGTTGGTACGCTATCTAGAAACGTGCCATCACAGGGCCAATTAAAGTACCCTGATCGCGCTCCCATCAAAAGTCCTTTGGATCCTGGTCACTCATTACCGAAAATGCAGGACTGTAGTAGGTGGACCATATCCTGAGTAGTTTTGTGCCTTTATTGGGGGGTATATGCCCAGAACATGCTAACTGAAGTGAACCTAAGCCCAACCAAATGGATGCCCTATGATTTTGGGTTTGGCACAGCCGCAGGCAAATAAGGCAAACCCTGCCTCGTAAATTTGCAGGTGCTAGAGCAGTATTTGTGCGCTTGGTGTTACAGTAAGATCCATGATGTCACTCCTCTAGTACAAAAAAGTGGACTTGTTTCACAAATGGAGCTAACACTTGTATAGACACTAGGGTTTTATCTAACAGGAACCAGGAATGTTCATTGGTCAATTGGAAAAAATGGAGCTTCATCAAGATATAATATAGCCTTAGAGTATAATATAGCCTTAGTGCCTGCCGCAGTGGGCTCTAATGGCCATTAAAGGCCTGCTCCAGCGTTAACAACCCAAGCTGAAGGGAGGATTTTAACAAGGGAGCGGGTCTTTAATGTCCGGTAGAGCCAACAATGGAAAGCTCTAAGGTTTTTAGAACATTCCACCCCTAGAGGACAGAATGTCCTAATTTGTCAAACAAATGCCTCACAGAGCCCGAGGGGGTTGAAATCCCCCCCGCCTCCCCGGGCTCCATGAGGCCTTTTGTTCACAACAGAAGCTGTGAACAAACATTGGAATGTTGGAGATCTGGGCTTCAACCGGCCATTAAAAGCCCAGAGCACTCCATTGTTTTCAATGTCGCTTCCAACATTCCAATGTCCTAATTTATGGTAAAGTCTGCTGTCTAGACATTCTTATTTTCATGTGTGACCAGCTGTATTGTAAGTGAGATGGAGAGACAGGATGGAGCTCTTCTCAAGGAAAAGTCACTTTTACCCTTCATCACATCCCAGTTTCTTTTGATGAAATGGTTTATCTGTCAATGAGTTATAGGGCCATTTCATACCCTTTCTAAAACCCAAATAAAAATCCATATTCTGTGAGTCTCAGGTGAGTATTAAAAAGTGCAGAAGTTCCCTGCAGTTTCTTCTCCCTCTCCCAGCTCCAGTACCTTTTAAGTTACAGAGGCTGTTGAGTACATTAAGTCTAAAGTGCTGGGCGAATAGGAGATGCTTTACACACACACTGACTTGAAAGAAAGGGATTTTATTAATTTGAACATTTTGAACCTGATTCATAAAGGTAATTTACACTTTGAGTAATGTACATTTCAGTAAGTTTACACCTTTTTGACCATTGACAAAATCAGAGTGTAAGTTACACTTTTATGGGTAAATGTATACTCTGGTTTTGTGGATAGCCAAAAAGTAGTAAACATACTCAGAATTGTATAGCCTTAAGGCCCTTCAGTTTGTTGGAGACATGTGAGATACACATTTGTAGTAAATTTACACTTGGATTTTATGAACAGCCAAAAAGAAGTAAACTTACTCAAAGTGTAAATTACTCAAAAGTGTAAATGATCATTTGCGAATCAGGCCTTTTGTTCCTAAAAGGTGTAATAGCTGATGGAGCGAGGCTGTGACAAGAAATGTTGTATACCCCTCGTAAAGTTAGTTTCTCATAACTATAATTTGTATTAATCGCGTGGATTTGAAACTAACCAACAGAAAAAGAAAACACACACAGAAAAGTACACGTGAGATCCTAATTTGCTTGTGTTGCAAATCGTAATACATTAATCATGTGAATTTGTCATACTAACATAGTGCAATAACGCTTCTAATTTAACAAAACTATTAATGTATGCTTATTTTAGTATTCATTGTGGCAATAACGAAGGAGAATGGTAAGAAAACAACGCCTTTTTGTGGCATAAGGCTAAGTAAGCATTAACAGGGTAAACCTAGAATGGTGGAAGGTAAACAGATGGGCTTTACTTCGGAATCTAATGTTTAATTGTGTTTGTTTCTATAATAGTTCCCATCATGGCCCATGCGGCCTAGTATAATATGGAGGGTTTGCGAGACTCTGAGAAAGTGTAATTCTACGCATGCGCGACTGCACTCTAGAGATGTACGAGCAGCCTGTGCCTGGGCTACTGATGTCAAGGTCAGCGTGGCCTGAGAAGAAGAATGGTATCAAGATGGAATGCTCGAGTTGTGAGCCTGGGAAAGTTGACTGTCGACATAAGGACATAAGGACAGAAATGAAATCTTGCAAACATGAACAATTATGACCGTATGAGAATTATGGAAGTGACTTTGCAAAATTAGAACAATGAGGAGATGAGGTGATCTTCACCACCCCTCGAATGGACCAATGAGGAAAGAGTGGGGACCCTAAAGTTTCAAATTTTAGTTAGATAGTTAGGGAAAAAGGGTAAAGAGGCTGTTTGGAAGAGAGAAGAAAGCTTTCTTTTGAATTATTTTCGCACCACGACGGATCGATTTTCTGGGTGCAAAGACTTTGAAATTTTTCCTGACTTTAACTTTTTATTATTATTATTATTATTATTATTATTAAATTTAATAAAGCGCGTAGTCACCCGTGAGTATCCCAGCGCTAAGATCCATACAACTGCAGGTCAGTGGGGACAAGGGGGAGGAGTCAGCATTTTAGGGAAAGAGATGAGTCTTCAACCGCTTCCTGAATCGGAGATAGTCTGGTTCTGTTCTAAGGTCGCGGGGTAACGCGTTCCAAAGGCGTGCAGTGTGGACCGAGAAGCGCCTTCCCCCCGTGCGTGCCTTCTTGACTTTAGGGATAATGATAAGATGTTCCTGGTCGGATCGTAAAGATCTTGGGGCTTTGTATGGTCTGATAAATTTTCTTAAAATAGGGGGGCCTTTGTTTTGTAGAAGACTGTGAGCCAGACATAGGGCCTTGAATTTCACTCGCTCTCTCACTGGGAGCCAGTGGAGAATCTTCAAGGCTGGTTTGGCCGAAGCTCTGGCAGGGGTATTGGTGAGGATCCGGGCTGCGGCATTCTGTATCCTTTGTAGTTTGTTCAGGGTTGCCTCAGGGGCTCCTAGGTAGATGGTGTTGCTGTAATCCAGCCTTGATAAGATAAGGCCTTGGATTAACAGTTTTTGAGAGGTGGAAGGAAGTAGAGGCAGAATCTTCCTGATCGACTTGAGAAGCCCAAAGCATGTCCCGGCCACTTTTTTGGCTTGTGTCGTGAAAGACAGATCTCTTTCGAGCCAAATGCCCAAGCTTTTAATCTCGGGCTTCGGGTCTGGAGGCGCACCCAGACAGGGGGGCCAGATGTTCTGTGAAAGGGACAGCCCCTTCTGACCAAGGAGGAGAATGTCTGTCTTTGATCCGTTAAGTTTCAAAGATGAGCTGTTCATCCATCCTTGTATCTGCGTCAGACAGTTGTATAAGTCCGCTGGTTCTTGACTTGGGTGAGATAGGGACACCACTAATTGAGTGTCATCAGCGTAGCTGACGACACTCACTCCAAACGGGTTGACAACCTCCTCCAATGGGGACGTGTAGACATTAAATAATGTCGGGCTCAGGGAAGAACCCTGAGGCACGCCGCATTGGAGGGGTGTTACGGGGGAGCGGGTGTCATTCTCCCAGATCTGAAAAGAGCGTTGGCTCAGAAAAGACGTAAGCCAGGTCAGTGCGGTTCCCTCTACACCGATATTCCTAAGTCGGTGAATAAGGAGCTGGTGATTGACGGTGTCGAAGGCCGCACTGAGGTCCAGGAGGATCACTGCCACTGATCCCCCTGCGTCCAGATGTGCTCTGGCCTCCTCCACCGCTGCGAGAAGGGCGATGTCGGTACCCTGCCCTGGGCGGAGATCAGTCTGCGAGCTTTTAAGCCGATTGTTGATTTCCAAAAATTGAGAGAGTTTTTTATTCACAAGCTTTTCGGCAATCTTACTGGATCCGGGAAGAAGTGAGATTGGCCTATAGTTGGCCAAGTCCGATGGATCCAGGGAGGGTTTTTTCAATAGGGCCTTGACGACTGCCGCCTTCCAGCTGGGGACGACGACTCCCTGTTGCAGTGAGGCATTGATGAGATGGGTAAGGGGGGGAACGATGGTAGGAGCCACTTTCTTAAGGATACGTAGCGGGGCGGGGTCCCTGGGAGATCCGCTTTTGATGGTGTCTAGCATGCTTCCGACCTCTTCGACAGTCACTGGTCCCCAGGAATTTAGACGGGGGGAAGTGAGAGTAGTGTTGGTCTCTTTTTCCTCGCTCAAGTTGGTGGATGGGATAGAGGCAAGGATTTTCTGGATCTTCTCCTCAAAGAAGTTGGCCAGTTTAGGGCATTTTTCCTCATCTGCTTTCGGGTCTGGTGGAGTTCTAGGTCCGGGGTCTGGGACCTTAAGAAGTTCTATTAAAATAATAAAAGATTCCTTGCAGGAGCAGGAGGCGTTTTCTATTCTTTCCTGGAAGAATGTACTTTTAGTTTTGCGAAGAGCGGTCTTGTAAATTTGTAATGAAGTGTGGTAGGCATCCTTCTTTGTAGTTGACTTTATGGGATCCGAGTCTAGATGGGAGGTGAACATCGAGGAAGATAGAGAGGCTGTTTTTGGGAACTTTGTTGTTTAATCCTGTTCTTTCCTCTATGACCAAGAAGATGGGTAATATGTCATTGAATTTTCTCATTTCTGAACTATTCTGCTAATAAATGTAAACTAATTGAACTTATTTTATCCTTTTACTTGAATTGATCAGAGAAATGCTTAATCTAGTTTTTCTGAATAAAGATTAAAATTCTGAAGGTAAGGTCATGCTAGAAGACTTAAAGAGAAATCAAAATTAAATAAATGGAGAATTAAGCGGGTCTTGTTGTCCATAACTAACTTTTACTAGCTGATCCATTGGCCAAAACAGTGTGGTGCCTTCATTGTTGTTTATGAGATTTAAATTACCATGGTAATGTCCATAGAATGCATATGGATATAATGTATAGAATTTCAACTAATAGATGAAGTAGGGTACTCCGCTATCCAGCAGCTCGTCCTCTGATTTTTGAAGATCTTGTGAGCAGTGTGATTTGTGTGAATGAGTGACTTGCAGTGCTATGGGCCCCACAGACGAGTGAAGTGTGATAGCTCCTGGGTTTTTCTGTGATAGTTTGGAGGGTTGTTTGAGAGTAGCGCTGGATCTGTTTTCTTGGTAGCAGGAGTCTGGTTGCTATAGGTTAGCTTGGATAAGCAATGTATAGATCTGACAAGGTTAATGTATATAGAGTTTTGATGTACACAAATTATGACTAACATTATATGTTGCGTCTGTATTACGTTATGTGTAGTCTGAATTTTGAGGCTTCTGGGAGGTAGGAAGCTGGTTACTCTATCTGCAGTTAGGGGGAAAAGTGTGGCGAGTGAAGTCACACATTACATAGTCTGTTCGAAAGTGGTAACATCGTCGTGTGTTACAAGTTTAGGACATTTTACATGTGAAAGTGGTGAATGTATGGCGAAGGCAACCTATAAAATGTAGGGCTTAAGCACAGGAATCAATTGAGTATTCTGATTAAAACTTATCCCTGAGAGAGTAATAGAGTTTTTCCCTAAGCTTGAGAGAAGGGTAAGGTATAGAGAAGTGCTACTTTATCGGCGAGACTAAAATTCTGGGGTAGAGAAGAGGTAAGCGCTGTCTACTGGAAATACAGAATTCTTGTGAGTGTGAATAAACTATCAGCTTTGGTTTTAGCAAAACAGACGAATGGAAATGTTTTATGTGGTCACTAACTGGTTTTAGTTATATAAAAGTGTAAATACAGTGTGCCCATAAATTTTGCAAAGGAGGGGTCATCAGAAGCTGCAGAAGCCGGAGTAGGGCTTACGTCACAAGTGTCGCGCTGGGATTTGTCCGCATGACTAAAATGGTTTGATAACTGATTGGTGCATTAGCAAGAACAGCGCAAGCATAGGTCAAAGCAACTGTGATGTATTCTGTTCTGATTGGTGCATTAGTGTGAATCTGTGATAGGTTAGTGCAGCAAAACAGTTTGAGGAAGAGCGTACAATTGTTTGTAAATAAGAAATCGGCAGGAGAATGCAGTTTTATTACGGAGAAGAAAGAGAGAAACCTACATGGTTTAAGAAACTTGAGAACACTGCATCATACATGATGACGAAATATGGCTATCACACCTGTATTCGGTTAGAGAATTGGGCACGATATACTAAGAATGATGGAGCATTGGCATTTTCAGTAGTAGGTTAATTTAGTACTGCAGTGTTTGCGGAATCTGAGAGAGAAGATGGCAAAGCTTGAACCAAAACCAAGACCGACTCAATTTGAGGCATTGGCAGAATGGGAAGATGAGATGCATGAATTGGAGCAAGAAAGATTTGAAGAGTTCAGAGAACCAAGGTGTGGACTGAGAGGGTTATGGGGAATGACTCATGAGAGTAGAATGAGAAGATGGAGAAATGCTGATATGTGGGATGGAATGTATCCGGTGAGAACAGTGATGAAATGGTGGGATGGAAATATCCGGAAAAGAGGAATAATGTGGAGCCGGAGATAAAGAGTTATGGGATTAGTTTTACAGAAGATGAGGTGTTGGAGGAGATTTTAAACAGAAGACCCCTCCATAGCAACCGAGTTCTGTAGTAGTAACCCCAAATGCACCACCAATGGAGACTAGATTTACTGGCACTCTAAGACGATTTCCTGAAATTAGGAGTAGTTCTGATAAAGGAGAGCAGAAACCTGAAGAAAATCCAAGTACCTCTGAATTTATGCGATCTACAAATGAATTGACTGAAAGGATACAAGAACTCACTAAAAATATAGAAGCTGTAACTGTTCCTGTAACAATAGGCCCTGTAATCCCCGTATTTGAAAATCAGAGAATATAAGAACCATCATTAACAATCCCTTTGAACCAAAGTTTACAAAAAGTAAAAGAAAAGGTCTACCCAGATTTGTCTGAAGTTAGGAATACTAGTTGTATGACACCACCTGAATTAACCATAAATAAAAGTCCTCTGTATAAGTTTTTAATGGGTGCGGAGTCAGAATCAGTAACATCCGAGAGGAGTGTAGAGAAAATTGATTTAACAAGAACCCCAGTAGGACCTACTGCAGAAGAGTTAAGTGAGTGGGTTAAAATGTTGCAATTAAAAGATCAAGAACCTAAAATGTTAGATGGAGTCAAATTAAAAATAGATATGGAAGAATTAATCATTGGAACAATTGGAACTAAAAGGCTAAAAACCTACCAAGATGATGAACTAATGTTTATGTGTAAAAGCATTACATGGTGGGCTAAAAATCTGCATGACCGATTAGAAGAAACAGCAAAGGAGCTTGGAATAGAATTTGCAAAAATTAAAATGCTACAAAAGCCTTATAGAGTAGATTTTACTGAGAAGAATATAGACAATTTGAATACTGCAGGAATGTTAACTCAGATAAAAGCATTGATTGTATTGCTGAGAAAGTGGGGAGATGTGGTACGATGGAGAAGCAAATAGGTGCAGAAAAGGGAAGAAAGCAGCGATAAAACATCATTGGCATTTCCAGTTAAAGAAAAGGAACCTGTAGTGAATGAATTATTCCCTATGAGAGAAATACCAGGAGGAGGTTATGTGCATGCTCCATGGACTAGGCAGGATATATTGTCATTTAAAAATGATGTCCCCAGATTACGAGAAAAACCAATAGAATGGTACAGACAAGTAGATCGATTTGTGAAAGTCTCTAAAGTATTGTGGGAAGATTTGGATGGATTGTTTGGCATAGTAGTACCAGCAGACTTGTGGTCTGATAGTAAAATAACAGTGGACTGGCCAAAAGCAGAATATCCGAGGGATGCGAAAACAGGTGCTCCAGGACTTGAGGTAATGTGCAAATATGATCAGGTAGTAACATTCTTAAAGAATAAAATTCCTCCAAAAGAAACAGATTGGGTAAAGATTTATAGGACATTGCAGGAACCTACAGAATCAGTGCATGCATATTATGAGAGACTGCTCTTAGTGTTTAAACAGTATAGTGAGTATGAAGAACTGAGTGAAAAGGATATGAGCCATTTTGTATATTGATTTGTCTTCAGTTTAAGACGAGAGATAGGTGATATGATAAAGCACAACCTGATGTGTTGGCAGTCCTGTTCAGTGGATGAGGTTGTGAGACATGCAAGATATTGTAGTGATGAGCTTGAGGCTAAACAAAGAAAGCTTAAAGAAAAAGCTATGTGGGCACATGTGAAAGTGGCAGAACTTCAAGTAGCTCAGTTAGGAAACCAAAGTAATGATGGAGGTCAGGCTAAAGCAAAAGGTAACTCAAATAAAGGAAAGGGGCTAGCAAATTTAGAAGAGGCAAAGAAAAAGTGGCCATGTTACAACTGCGGCAAGTTAGGGCATTGGAAGAACGAGTGTAAGTTACCTCCAAAGGTTAACCCCGAAAATACATCATTGAATCCACAGGTGCAGCATGATGTAAATCAACAATTATCGACACAGTAACAGGTAGTTAACCAGCAGAGTCAGGTGCCACAACCGCCACTCCCACACAGTGTAAATCTGCAGAAATACAGTGCAGAGACAGGATTCTACAGAGGAGAACATGTAACAAGACCACCCCGTGTGAATGTGATTTCACAGTACTGGCTGAAGTCGGATGGAAATAAATCAGATGAAAGTTGTTGACAGTGCCTAGGAGAGGAAGAGGAGTGTGTGCTTGGCGCAATCTAGAGGTAGATCAATCTTGTCCTTTTGTGAATGGAAAGGTGAATGGTGTAAATGTTACCTTCTTAGTGGACACATGTGCTACCCGTTCTACCGTTAGATCAGTAGAAGTTCAGAACCTTCCTCTCTCAGGTGAGTTTATCCAAGTAGTAGGAGTAGCGACTAGGCAGATTAAAACACCCCTTACTGAACCAGTTGAGGTTCAAATTGGCAATTTTAGAGAAATGCATAGATTTGTGGTCTGTGACATTAGTCCTGTTAACCTACTTGGAAGGGACATACTGTGTAAGATGAACTGTACCATTTATTGTTCACCAGATGGTATTGAATTTCAAACTGCAGATGAAGATAGATTATATAAAATGACTGTGTCAATGATAGATTCAGAGCAGAATGGAATGGTTCCTATATTTGACAAAGAAAAGATACCTGGTGAACTAGAAAGAAACAGTCAGAGAAGAGGTGGGGGACTTTACAGGAGAAGAGATTGGATTAATGAGAGGTGTGAGTCCTGTGAAGATTTCTGTAAAAGAAGGAGTAAATTATCCCAATACGCCCCAGTATAAATTAACAACAGATATAATTAAAGGAAGAACCACTGTTATTGATAACATGATTGAGCAAGGAATTTTGAAGGAAATGTTGAGTAGTCCATGTAATTCACCTAAAATGGGACTGAAAAAGAAAAACAGAAAATTCAGAATAGTGCAGGATTTGCAAAAGGTAAACAAAATTGTTGCCCCATTGTACCAAACCCAGCAGTAATCTTATATCAAATTCCACATGATACAGAATAGTATACAGTTATTGACTTATGCAATGCATTCTTTACAGTTCCATTACACCCTGACAGCCAACCGATATTTTCATTTTGGTTTGTAGATCGAATTTCGGCAAGGTGCCGAATTCCTCCGGGGTATACTGAGAGTCCCTCTATTTTTAATCAGTTGCTAAAAAGGTCACTGGAGAGTTTAGACATGCCAGGAAAATATGCACCAGTTCAATACATTGATGACCTACTGGTTGCATAAAGAAAAAAAAGATGCATGTGTTTCAGACACAATTGCTTTACTGAATAATTTGGCAGAAGGAGGTGCAGTCCTTAGTTCACAAGACTGCAAAGGGAACTAAACAAGTTACCTTGGAAAGAATCAGAATAATTCAAGGAATGAAGCACCCCAAAATGCGGAAACAGGTGAGAATGTTCCTAGGAATGGTATGTTACTGTCGACAATGGATCAGTGGATTTTCACTGATTGCAAAGCCTTTACAGATACTGACTAGAGCAGATGTAAGAGACCCCATAGTGTTGAACAAAATGGAAATAGAAGCCTTTGAAAAATTGAAAACCAGTTTATGTGAAGCACCAGCACTAGGTATGCCTGATTATGAGAAAGAATTTGAACCGTATTGCAGTGAACGAGAGGGATGTGCATTGTCAGTTTTGATCCAGAGACATGGAAAAATGAGAAAGCCCATTGTATATTTCTCAGCAGTGTTGGCTCCAGTCGCTAAGGCATTGCCAAGATGTCTGAAAGCAGTTGCTGCTATGAGTGTGAGTTTGGAGCAGAGTGAAGGTATAGTATTGGGATACCCAGTGAAGGTATATGTACCACACTCAGTGGAAATTCTCCTTCCTAGGACCAAGACTCAATTCCTGACAAACAACAGGATGACTAAATATGAGAAAGTAATCCTGGGTGCAGATAATGTGACAGTGACAAGATGTGTGAATGTAAATCCTTCTACATTATTACCTGACACTTTGGATGTGGAAGTGAAAGATGAAGTTGATCAAAAGTGTCTGGATGTACTTGAGTATTGTACCAAGCCAAGACCTGACATTAAGGAAGAACCACTAACTGAATCTGACTATGTGATGTTTGTGGATGGTTCATGTTTGAGAACTGATGAGGGTGCTCTGAGTGCTGCATATGCTGTATGTACAGTGGCAGATGTCTTAGAAGCATCTTGTCTGAAAGTAATTCGTTCTGCTCAGCTGGTGGAGCTGATTGCTTTGATTTGAGCATGTGAACTGGGAAAGGAAATTCGAGTAACCATAGTGACTGATAGTCAATATGGCTTTGGGGTTGTCCATGATTAAGGCCAATATGGTCCCAAAGAGGTTATTTAACTTCTGCAGGATCCCCCATTAGAAATGCTGAAATTGTGAAGATGTTGATTGATGCAATTCAGTTACCTGAGAAAATTGCTGTTGTAAAGTGTACAGCTCATAAAAAAGGAGATGACTACATTACTGAAGTCAATCATTTTATGGACTCCATTGCTAAATATTGTGCTAAAAATTTTGCATCTATAAATCGGGACAGGAAAGAAAAACATGTTTCAAGTCCTTTAATGCTAACAACAGTGGTTGAAACTTGGCAGGAAGTAAAACAAATGCAGGAAGAAGCGAGAGAGGAAGTAAAGACATCTGGTTGAAGGCAGGTTGGAGACAAAGAGAGGAGGATGAAATGTGGGTTTACAAAGATGAAAGACCAGTAATGCCTAATAGCATGATCTCTAACATGGCTAGAATGTATCATGGTCAAGCACACATAGGTAGGGACGCCATGATTAGAATGTTCAGACAAACCAGGTACAAGCCCAAGTTTAGGATGATCGCTGAGAGTCTTTGTCAGCGGTGTTTGGTGTGCCAACAGCTAAACCCAAGAAGAAAAACGGTTGTGAATTTGTGAACCATAGGACGGAAGGGAGGTCCTTTTACTAGAATGCAATTAGATAGACTTCATAGAGTTGCCACCCTGCAACTGACTTCGATATGTACTTGTGGAGAAGTGTGGCTCAGGGGTTAGAGGCGGCAGACCCAGAAGCTGAGATCGGCCCTGGACCAGGGTTCAATTCCCCGCCTCGGCGGGTCTTGGGCTCAAAAAATTCCACGGACTCGATAATTCTCGCTCCGGTGCCTTCTCAACTCACGGGTTCACACTCTGCGACTCTGGGCAATAGCTTGCTTAATCTCCACAACGGCCCCTCGCGGCGGGATGCCTGGCTTTCACCTTGTGGATACCCTGCCGGGGTGTCTCACAGGGGAATACCAGGACGGGTTCCCTAAGCAAGCGCCGGGAAACCCTTTGTGGGTAGCTGTGCGCTATATAAGCTCATATACATTTACATTTTGTAATCATTTGTCTGTTCTCACAGTGGGTGGAGGCCTTCCCTACCAGGCTGAATGATGGAGTGACTGTTGCAAAGCTCTTGTTAAGAGAAATCATTCCACGTTTCGGTTTCCCAGTAACCATTGAGTCAGATCGTGGTACACCTTTCCAGAATGAACTTGTTAAAATGATTTCTGAAGCACTGGAAATTCGTCAGAGATAACATTGTGCTTACAGACCAGAGGCGTCTGGGGTAGTTGAACAAGTAAATGGAACAATAAAGAACCAAATTGCAAAAATGTATCTGGCCACTGGACTGAAATGGCCTGATGCTTTGCCACTTGTTTTGATTACCCTGAGGAGTACACCTGATAGAAAGACAGAATTACGTCCTCATGAAATACTAATGGGAAGAGTAATGAGACAAACATTTATACCAGTTGATAAACTGTTGGCTATAAATGATGATATCATACTGGATTACTGCAAGAACCTATCTGATGTGGTGACTTCTGTATTCCATCAGGTGGGAAGGGATGCTAGCACTAAAGAAAAACATCCAGCTCATGATCTAGTCCCTGGAGATTGGGTTCGGATAAAAGTGCACAGGAGAAGAAACTGTCTAGTTCCTCGCTGGGAGAAGCCGAGACAAGTTATTCTGGTAAGCACTACTGCAGTCAAGTGTGTTGGAAAAAAGAGATGGGTGCACGCCAGCCACAAGATTTGCATGCCTAAACCTGAAAATCTGCAAACAGAAGAAGCAGAAAGCACTACTGACTCTGATTCTGAAGGTGAAACAGATCAAAATCCAGATACTGAAGCTCGACTTGTTAGTCGACATATGGAAATATCAGATACTAGGTCAGCATTCGAAGTAGAAAGTGAAATCATTACATTACCAGATTCTGAAGATCGACATAAAGTCGAGATCTGGTAAGGCATAGTACCACTTTGCATACTGATCAAAGCAAAGAAAAAACTGGTAGCCAAATAAGTTCTGAAGGACAGTTTGAAAACTCTGGAAGCAGGAACATAAATCTTGAAACTGGTGAAAAGGAAAAGACTCACGATGAGGATGAGCTTCCAGGTACCAGCTATGGAGGAGAACTGACAAAAGAAAACACTGATTCAGTGAATGAAGCAGACATTATAAAGTTTAAAATTAGAGTAAGTGATGAGAAACCTGAAACTGAATCTGATGACAGTGATGATGAGACACAATTAAGGAGGAGCTCAAGGAAAAGAGCTAGGAGACTGGAGCGTGGTATTGTAGAACCTTAAAGTAAGAGACCACGTAAAGGAGATAACTGGCCTAAAGGAAATGATGGACTGAACATTAAACTGATTAATAAAGCCAAACATTGAGAAGAACAAGTAAATGAGATAACAAGTCAAAAAGAATTGTTGGAAGAAAGGAAAGAGGTTTTGCAAAGGCCAAAAAGAGTAAGGAGACCAAATCAAAAGTACAAGTCACCTGAATGGACCAATGTTGCACTGCCTCCAATAGAGTAAATCAATAGCAGCCAGGAAAATCTGAATTGCCAAAGTGAGTAAAGAGAAATAAAGAGACAAAAAGACTGCATAAACTGGGAAACAAAAGAGAAAGATAAAAGAAAAGAGACAAGATCAAACTTGAATTTTACTTTAAAGACACTGCAGTGAGTGGAAAAGGAGTTCCAAGGACACTATAAAGGTGAAACAAAATGGCTACTAATGATGTAGAAAAATCGAAGTGTGCTATTTCTAGAAAATGGTGTCGAATGTGGTTAATATGTACAGGATTAATAATGGTAGTGCGGCTAATATTAGCAATTGGGATTCCTTTTAGACCTGAATTAGAGAATACAAAGGCAAATGAAAGTGCAAAAGAGAAGGCTTATGAGTCGAAGAGTAATGTGAAACATGTATATAATCCTGATTTGCATAAAGATAATTCTATAAATGATTTTCCGAAAAATACTTTTCCAAACTATTGTCTGAATATGTGAAAACAATGGATGCAAGCAACTACTAAGTCTGTATGAAGTTGCCTGCATCTGTATCAGATGGCGTGACTTATCATCACCTCCCTGTGACGCATGGAGTTACTTGTAGTGTGTTATCTAGTTTGTTTTACAAAACAGGTAAATTGGAGTATTATTATTCTAATTCTGATAACACCTTTGCAACTTTGAAAGTCGTACCTGAATTTAACAAAATGAAACCTGGCAAAGTTTTTGGTGAATATTTTTTAGAAACGCAAGAACTGACTTTTGATTATGCGTTCAAACATAATTTGACTTGTAAAATGCGCAATGAAGAGAAAGCCTTTTTGGATATGGTAGAGGAAAGGAGAACCCAAAACAAAAGAAATCAACTGCAAAGAAAGCAAAATCAACAATGTGGACTTTTGAGGATGAAAATATTGAGGGAAATAATGTGAATGTGGTGATAAGTATAGATACACCACAATTAGGGAAATTGTGTATTCGAAGAGATAACACGTTGTATGATAATTATTGTGTGGGTGCAAGTCAATGTGAGGATACCTGTATTATAAAAGGGGGATGGGGATTTAAAGGTGGTGATGATCCTGTTTTTCCTGGGACATATTTTCTGTGCGGTAACAAGGCTTACTTTAGATTACCAGACCAATGATATGGATCCTGTTGTGTAGGTTTGGTCTTTCCTAAAATATTTCATGTAGATAGAGGAACTAATAGAATTCATAAAATTGGTAAACCATTAACCCGTAGGAGAAGAGAAAGTGTATTAGAAATAATAGATGATGTTTTTGGAGCATTGATACCAGCAGTGGGCATATCTTTTAATGAAAACAAAATTTGAAAGTTGTCAACGATAGTAGATCGTTTGTCAACTGATACTGCAGGAGGATTTTTAATGGTAAATACTGAAATGGTTGCTATGAGAGCTATGGTGATGCAAAATCGACTTGCTCTTGACATAATATTGGCAAAAGAAGGAGGAGTCTGTGGAATTCTGAAGGTACAACACCGTTGAACCTATATTCTGGACAAAAGTCAAAATATTCAAAGGTATATTACAAATATTACAGAATTGCATAAAGAAGTTGCTCCACTGGTGGTTGATGGGGTTCTTGAGAAACTTAGTAAGAGTTTTTCAGCTGTAAAGAACTGGTTTCTTGAAATAGGTAGGTCAATAATAGGGAAAATATTAATTCCACTGACTGTAATGGTAGTAATGATATTAGTCTTAAGATTAGCTTCTAAACTTAGAAAAAGGAGATACATTAAAATGTCTATAAAAAGGAAAGTTGAGGAAAGTAAAGAAGGAGAATGTGAGAAAGGAGAAATAGAGTTGGAAGAATTTAAAGAAACACTGTACTATGATACAAAAGTTTAAGTCATACTAACTGAAAATAACCTGAAACATGATTTTGAAAAATTCTACAATAATTTTT
The DNA here is from genome assembly GCF_964263255.1 of Lissotriton vulgaris. Classification (NCBI taxonomy): domain Eukaryota; kingdom Metazoa; phylum Chordata; class Amphibia; order Caudata; family Salamandridae; genus Lissotriton; species Lissotriton vulgaris. Next base: position 202,884,817 of record NC_141696.1, read on the forward strand.
GGTGTTATTTGGTGATAGGATCACCAAAGGGGGGAATTGATGGAGCAAGGCTGTGACAAACATTTTTGTATACTCCTCGTAAAGTTAGATTCTCATAACTATAATATGTATTAATTGAGTGGATTTGGAACTAACCAACAGAATAAGAAAACACACACAGAAAGGTACACATGGGATACTAATTTGCTTGAGTTGCAAATCGTAATACATAATCATGTGAATTTGTCATAGTAACAGTGCAATAACGCTTCTAATTTAACAAAACTATGCATGTATGCTTATTTTAGTATTCATTGTGGCAATAATAAAGGAGAATGGTAAGAAAACAACACCTTTTTGTGGCTTAAGGCTAGGTAACCACTAACAGGGTATAATTAGAATTGGTGGGAGGTAAACAAAAGGGCTTTACTTAGAAATCTAACGTTTAATTGTGTTTGTTTCTATAATAGTTCCCGTCATGACCCATGCGGCCTAGTAAAATATGGAGGGTTTGCAAGACTCCGAGACAGTGTAATTCTACGTATGCGCGACTGTACTCGAGAGATGTACGAGCAGCCTGTGCCTGGGTTACTGATGGCAGTGTGGCCTGAGAAGCAGATTGGTGTCAAGATGGAATGCTCGAGTTGTGAGCCTGGGAAAGTTGACTGAAGTGTCGACATAAGGACAGAAATTAAATGTTGCAAACATGAACAATTATGACTTTGCAAAATTCGGACAATGAGGAGATGAGGTTATCTTCACCACCCCTCGAATGGACCAATGAGGAAAGAGAGTGGACCCTAAAGTTTCAAATTTTAGTTAGATAGTTAGGGAAAAAGGGTATAAAAGAGGCCGTTTGGAAGACAGAAGAAAGCTTGCTTTTGAATTATTTTCGCACCACGACACTCTGTCGAACTGATTGATTTTCTGGGTGCAAAGACTTTCAAATGTTTCCTGACTTTAACTTTTGATGGGATTGGAGTCTGGATGGGAGGTGAACATCGAGGAAGATAGAGAGGCTTTTTTTGGGAACTATGTTGTTTAATCCTGTTCTTTCCTTTGTGACCAAGAAGGTGGGTAATATGTCTTTGAAGTTTCTCATTTCTGAAGTATTCTGCTAATAAATGTAAACTAATTGAACTTATTTTATCCTTTTACTTGAAGTGATCAGAGAAATGCTTAATCTAGTTTTTCTGAATAAAGATTAAAATTCTGAACGTAAGGTCATGCTAGAAGACTTAAAGAGAAATAAACATTAAATAAATGGAGAATTAAGCGGGTCTTGTTGTCCATAACTAACTTTTACTAGCTGATCCATTGGCCAAAACAGTGGGGTGCCTTAATTGTTGTTTATGAGATTTAAATTACCATGGTGTTGTCCATAGAATGCATATGTATATAATGTATAGAATTTAAACTAATAGATGAAGTAGGATACTCCGCTATCCAGCAGCTCGTCCTCTGATTTTCGAAGATCTCAGGAGCAGTGTGATTTGTGTGAATGAGTGACTTGCGATGCTATGGGCCCCACCGACGAGTGAAGTGTGATAGCTCATGGGTTTTTTGGTGATGGTTTGGAGGGTTGTTTGAGAGCAGCACTGGATCATAGCGTTTTGGAATTATTGAGAGGGGCTACCATATCAATAGCTGCCTCATACTCTTTATTTTCCTTTTCCTTCTGCTGGTCTCTTTTCACTTCAAAAGTAAACAATTATACCATGGTAATGACTATAATGGCCTGCATACGCTAACAGTATGTTGATATGGAGCCTAAACCACTGTATAAATCTGATATCCTACAGCTACATGTGCACAATTGACATGCATAACATCCAGCAAAATATAAACCACAAAGCAAAGGTGGGGTGATAATTTATTCAAACTATGTGAAGCAAATTTAAGCAAATCTACCCATTGTGATTGCTGAGTTTGTTTAAAGTCTTACTAGGCTACAAGACCTGCCCATAAACCCATGAGGCCTGGGTATAAATGCTGAAACAATCAATGGCACTCATGAGTATCATTCAAACAATAGATGATTCAACCCCTTGTGTGCTCATGACGAGACCAGGCCCTCATGAGTCACAGTTGAGCTGGGCTCATAAAGGCCTGGTCTCGTCATAACGCCGCCGCTCCGCCCACGCACGGTGAATTCTCCACCTGTGCGGGAGAATTAATCAGTGGGCGGGGTCGTGACGAGACCAGGCCATAATGAGCACAGCTCCCCGCTGACTCATGACGGCCTGGTCTGGTCAAAAGCACTGCGGTGCCGAGCTCACCCCCGGACCCCCTGCACCGTGGGGGAATTAGCCCCACAGGGAAGGGGTTACATGGCTATATATACATATATATATATATATATATATGTACATACATAAACATATATGCTTAAGAATATTGTTTGTCTTACTTATATTTTGCTCATGAAGTCATATTCAATGATGTCTCACTCATCTACTCTCTTCCACACACATTTCCAACCACTCATATATCTTCATCTATCAACACACAACAAAGCATTGTCCACGAACATTTGGAGCTATGTAATCGCTCCCGCCTATGGATCCACTAACCCACCATCGAATTAACCCACAGGCATCCACCCCTTTATTCATCCTTGTATAAACCTTACAGTTATGAATTCAGCCCAACCCCATCAAGACATCATCCACCTGTGTCTGCATGTACACATGTGTGCTTTCGGACTGCTTGTGTGCCTGTAAATGTGCTGTCTGTGCCTGTTGATTTCGGTACTGCATGTGTGCATATGGTGCCTGTGTGTTTCAAACTAGTGCATGTAAAAAATGTACAACAAAGAACACACAAACCTAAATCATGACAGACCCACTGGCTTTGCCAGTTTTTTGGGGGTATTTATCTGCAAGATATGTCCACAGTATGCACACAGCACTTTGGGAATATTTAATCAAGTTTTCTTTTCTTTTGTTATACTCCTCATTGTTTACAATAGGCATCTGACTGAGTAAGTAAAATACCACATTTCCACCACACCTCTCTTTCTAACTATTAATCTCCAGCGATTGCATGTTTTGGGGAAGTTACTGTCCATCCCGCAGATGATGATAAGTACACATACCTGCCAACTCAGACGGTGCCACCGTGTGACACACAATATCGGCTTCCATCACACGGTCTCCCGGTGAGAAGCCGCTAGCACACGTTGGCAGGGAAAACAAGCTGAAAACCACTGTAAATAGTGATTTTCCAGCTCCTTTTCCGAGGCTTTGAACTGCCAACTTTGGCACCAGCCTCAGCAAGCTTTTTATTTTTATTTTTTTGGCAGGAGGGGGCTTGGGGCAGGCTGGGGGTTCAAAAGTGACTCATAGGTACTTCTCGGCATAAGGCCTTGCCACTTCCAATGCCCCGCCCCCTCCTCACACAGTGAGATTGTTCTTCAAGTTGGCAGGTATGAGTACACCCAAAAGGTACGCCTATCCCTCCCTTCTATCCATAGGCCTCCAAACTTACTGGCCGCCACAGTTTATCCACAACACTTTTGGAGCACCCCTACATAAAAAGCTCTTTCCGTATAACTTACTCGAACCCCTTACTCAACCACGGAAAATGCTGTCAAATCTCCTTACCTGGATGATAAACAGCCCCAAAATGTGTCAGTTGCTCTTTTACAGCTGTTTGCTTCACTCTGTGCTTAAGCACAGCAACAGACAGGAAGCAACACATCTGGACTACTTCACACATGAGCCCAAAACTCTTCCCACAGAGAGCCCACTGTAAACCCATGATCTGCCAACAACGAACATCATAGTGGACGTTGACACGGAAGCGCTTCGGGGTTCATCTGGCGTACCAGGCGCTATACAAACGACGAGGGATTTAAGTGGGATGAAAAAACTGGGCGGGTCTCTCAAAGGGGTGTAGCTAATGTAATTAAAGGCGTGGCTTAAAAACACATTAACTGAAAATCTGTGCTTAGCATAGTGTGCCACCCGACTGGTATTTTGCTGTTTCTATCATTGCATCCAGATATATAATACAACAAGTAACATTACACCTACATGCCAGGGCTATTGGCTTTGTCAATTGCATAAGATAAATAAGCAACAACTATGGCTTCGTTTTATATAGGATTAAAAATACTTCAGTGCTAAAATGATAAGACTGTGAAAGAACTAGAACGAGTCTCTTCAAAGTTGCATCATAGGCAGTAAAGGGTGGTCCCGCTGCAGAGATAAGATTTATTTTTTGTCGCCAAGGGTGAGAGCCAAAATGGAGAGACCGAAGGGACCCGTCGCGGCACCTGTTTTTTACCCGGCCCACTTAAAGCCCTGCGAACTCCGCAGTGAAATCAAAGATACAATTCGCACAGTTTTTAATACATGCGCCGGGACCTCATCTCGCACATTAGCATCTGAAGTTCACAGTCCGTGAAAGGTGAAAGGTGCATGCGATGAAGGGTAAAGTCCTCCACGGCCTTGTCTCGCGCCCAGAATACTTTAACGCTCTATTCGCGAAATTCTCCTACCGCAAAAATGTTACTTACAAAATTATTGAAGTAAACGAAGGAAACCTTTGGATTGTGATAATTGTCGATGGAAAGAAATACACGCCTGGTCATGATTTATATGATGTATATGTAGGATCCTCTCATTAATACTCTCAAGGGTTATACCACTTCATTTTACATTTAGAAGGGTGCCTCTTTAGTGGCTCGTCGAGCAAGGCCTCCGTTCCCGCCTTCCAAGTGCGCTCAGTCGCTGCGCACTTCGGCCGCAGCCTCTTCACAGTCGCCCTTCTCACTGCGCCACTCGCCCTTGGGCTGCTTCATTAGTATGTGCGCGCTGTGACCTGCAGGCCGCCTGCTCTCTGTTAATAATGGGTTTGTCGATTCTCAGTCTGCCATGGCGGCTGGGACATGGCCGGTGTCTGATCTGGGACACGACAATACGGGGCGGCTGTCTGAGGGGCCACCTGCAGGGGGCGCCAGGCTGCACTCCCAGGCAGCAAACCTGTGCCACTGCCCGGAGGCCTGAGGATAAGACCTCTGTGGAAGGAACGAATACGATCCTTGCCCCGAACTCCAGAAAATAAGTTTGCAAAAGTACATAAAGAAAGCACTGCTGCTCACGGTTGTTCCAGATTTTTGGAATATTAATTAGATCTTATTATTTTAGATTGGGCACAGTCTGAATTACTGATTTGCAAACATTACTGATAGATACTCACATATCGAAAAAGTAAATAAGGCTATGAAACTCTCATCAAAACACATCATGCTATGTCCATATTTAAGAAAACAAACATCATTTACACCTTCAATTGTGAAAATTATCAAAACATTTTCTTGGCCAAGTTTGTTAACCTGCAGCTGCACAAAAAGTCCAATAAACGCAGGAATTTCACAAAATAGAAAACAAACGACAATCCCGATGTCTAGTGTTTCATGCAACAGTGGCTACAGAAACTCCTGAACTTTGTTCCTCAAGTATCACAATGATTTTCCTTTGTAAAAAGTGCCTACTTTGATTCTACATCACAAAGATTTTAAGGTATGTGTTACTTACTTATATTATTTCTGGCTTACTCCTAAATTACAGGAGTAAGGCAGGAGTACACCTAATTTACGAGCACATCTGTCATACTCCTAAATGTTTTGCAATGCTGCTTTGTGTTATGCATATTCTATTGAAAAACATTATAGGTTTTTTTAATCTAGGTTGTGTTATGAAACGTTCTGCTATGCTATGTTATGATACATTACAAGGTATGCTATTTATAGTTTATGGTATATTAGGCTATCATATATATTATGGTACATTAAACTATACCATATATTCATTTTTCTTGTGTTCGCACAAACCTGATCCAAGGGTTTAATAAGTTATCAAAGGTATGATAATATATGGTATTCTAAGAGATATGCTATGCTATGCAAGTCTATGCTTTGTAAAGCTATGCAGAATTGTTATGGACAACATATGCAGTGCCTTAGCGGCCTGGCGCCAGGGCCGGACTGGCCATAGCGGGAACCGGGCAATCCCCCAGTGCACCGCACAGATGGGGGGAGGTTTTGGGCCCCCGGGGGCTGTTTTTGTTACAGGGCCATTTTTGCAGCATAGCCCGGCAATGAGCTCGGCGGCACCTCCAAACCACCCGAGTGGGGAGGGGGGGCCGGCAGAGCACTTAGCTAGGGCCGGTTGTGGTTCCCAGTCCGGCCCTGCCTGGCACTGTATAAAACTCCATCTTCCAATTAAGAGAAAGCAACCAGAGTCATAATGTGGTTGAGGCCATGTACAGGCACCTAGGAGGCATCTCCAGGTATATGACCTGGGGCTGATGGCTGATGTCCAGACATTACTGGTTACCTTGATCAGAAGAAGTTTAATATAAACGGCCTCCAGAGGGCTGCCAGATTTAGGGCCGGATTACGAGTTTGGCAAATGGGATACTCCGTCACAAACAAGACGGCTATCCCGTCTGCCGTATTACAAGTTCTATAGGATATAATGGAATTGCAATCCAGCGAACGGGATATCCGTCACATTTGTGAGGCAGTATCCCATCCGCCAAACTCGTAATCCGGCCCTCTCTCGGCTCTGAACAGGTGTATGCTAAGAAGGATATGCAAAAAGCCTACGCACTGAAAACAATCATGCACACTACCATCCTGTCATGAAAAGAATACGTTCAGCAAGGGGATTTGATGCAAATTCCCTTTCCTTCAGGATGCCGTAGTTAATCCAAGACCACCCGGGCCTCCCAGGTAGGCCTTCACATGTGCAGTGTAGATTCATTTCCAAACCTCCCTCTTCAAAATACAGTAAGTCTCTGATCAATCTGTGCTTTCATATTAAAAGGTTTACAGACCCCCCTTAAATCTAAAATTTCAACCTTAGCACAAAATCTATAACAAGGTAGGGTTGTTCAAGTACAGTTCACTTTCTGGAAATGGTAGATTGCAGTCACAGATGGCTCTCCAGCACTGCACTCTGAATCAAAACAGTTTGTATCAGGTCATTGAAAAATATGCTTGCAGTCTAAATCTTGGTTCAAAATGCGATTTACTTGTTTATATGTTTCAGGCATCAACAAACTGTTTCTAAAGTGGTTTCTTTCAAGGGAAGCAGAAATACCAGAAACAATATAAGGAAACATTTGTAGCATAAGAAAATATTTTTAAGAAAAACAAAATGAAACATTTTTAATTCGAACAGTATAAAAGGAATATAATCATCATTATTTGGTGTGGCACCCGTAGGGAAAAATTATATGGAATATTACAATACTGAAAACAGGGATTCTTACCTTCAGTATGTACTGCAGACACATAGGTCCAATTGTAGCGTTTGACAATGTCCACCATCGCCCGAGCCTGCTGTGCGTCGGAGGGTACAACCCTCATGAAGTATTTGAATAGAGTTTTGTCACTGAGATCCATACTTGTTGCAGAGTAGGCAATCTGAGGTATGTTGAAGAGCTGCAGCAAGTTCTGCACTTGGATCGCCACAGAGCTCGAACCCGGTCCAATCACCCCAACTATGGGTTTCTTGATTTTGAATGGTGCAGTAGATCCATCAACACATTTCAGAAGCCCTTCCTCTTCTTCACTGGATATAAGAGAATCCCTGATGAACTCAATGCTTTGCTCCAGTGCCACTGCTGAATGCCAACATGAATCCCGGATTTCACAACCAAGGGTTATATTTGGCAGTATCATCGGGTCTGCATTAATTCGGTCAAGAGCGTGGAGCATCGCCTCGACCCGTTGTATGCCATACTGCTCCCTTACCTCTCCACACTTCCTCTCGTGGACCTTCTCAACAGTTGGCTGGTGGTGAACAGAAAACAGAGCCCCAATGATAATATCACCAGGGGAATGGGCAACCACTCTCCGTTCATTGGACTGTGCAGAGACCAAGAACCCAATGTTCCCACGGGCATCTTCCTTAAAACAGAGGATGGCAAGGAGCAAAAGGAGGACCATCTTAGGGAGTGATTTAAGCTGGTAGAGACAGCATAGTGGAATTCAACAATAGGAGGATTAAGAATTGTTGTCAAGTATTTCGGTGAGGATGTGAGGGACCTCGTTGTTAATCAAGCATTGCCACGGGCTGATGGAAGATATGCTATAATCCTTCCAGGCACACTGCAGAGAAGTCTTGTATGTAAACATAATCCTCAGAACCTTAAAAAATGAAGAACATGTGGATTAGATGATCTGTCTAAATCTTGGAAGAAAATATCTAGAGGTGAACATTTTGAAAAAAGTATTAGACGATCCATTAACTTGTACACATTTAAAGCTGTGATATGAATTCCTTTGGTATTTTTTCTTATCATGATCCTCATACCCCCTTTTGTGAAGGATGGATGTCTTACAAAACATTACAGCCAGATTTTGTGATCCACGTTATTCATATAACACCAACAGCAGAGATTTCCATGTAATTTTGTGATACATATTATGTACAACCTCATGCCTTTCATGTGATGTCATGTGTATGCCAATGGAATTCTCCTGAGGAAATATTAAGACAAAGAGGAATGGAAGTTTGCATAAAAGATTTGAAAATATGCATGCCTATATTACTAAATCATTGTCTCATAGGGATAAGCCACTTTCAATGCTTGGCTAAAATAAGAGTAAATTGACACTATTAATGAATCTGAATTATAATTAGCTAGGGCCTGGTTCACAAAGATGTTCACTTAAGTAGGCATAGAATACTTTTGCCGCACTTCAGTCTGTGAATTTCAAGAAGACATTCATCCAAAATTATGAAAGAAATGCTTTTTGAATTGTGTTTATAGGAAGGGAAGGCAGTAGGGAAAACAGTCAGTCATCCAGCTTGAGGAAAAAAGGTCCAGGAATCTGATGACCATCTGACTATGTACCCTTTTCTGTATGTGGCATCTGCAGAGGACACAATCTCCTTCCAACTTTCCATCTAGACTGTACAGTTCTCAAGGTCGTCATATGGGTTGGTGACCAAGCAGTTGCTAACATCTAACATAATTGTGTCATGGTTATGGCATTAATAATCATGTTCATTTACTTTTATGAATAGCAGCACTGAACAAATGGATAATGAAATTGATTAAATTGCCTACCCAAGTGCCATACATTTTATCTAAGGACCTTATCCAGCAGACTTGAAGTTTTGCTCTTTTAGAGACAGTAGTTTAATAACAAGTGTTGCAGTAGCTTATATCCCTCTACAACTGTATCATATCAATGAGGGATGTAATGGTTGTTTTGGCATTACGGAATAATAGTTTCTACACCAGTTTTAAAGGCATATGGAGTACAAAGACTGAACCTGGGAATCTTCTTAAGTCTGCTGACTATATTTTCTTACAGAGAGCTGATTCATTTCTCTTTCAGTTTTCATTTATTGAACTTCTTGGTCATTTTTTTTTAACTTTACTGGATGAGAGTTTTGTTGTAGCAAAATCGCCTGCTTTGAGTTCTGGTGATACAATTGGAGGCAAATTCCTTCTAGCTGACAGATTCCCCCAGAATATCTTCTTATCTTCCTCTGGATCTCTGGCCTCTTCTATGTAAATTGAGATACTAACGGGACAGGGGATCTTGCTCTTTGGTTAAAAAAATGAAAAATTGGTTTGCCTGCCTTCTATGCTACACCTACTTACAATTTGACTGACCTAGCAAGTGTAAGCTCGCCAAATTCACACTGAACATGTGCCAACATATGAATACCTGACATCCTGTCATGTTGCTGTAGAGTGCTAGAAACGCTTATTCCAGGTCTAAGGGTGTCCATTTAAAAGGTGCCTACAAATTCTTCAAATGGCTGCTCACAAACAGGCTCAGTAGGCTATATCATTCATCTCTTTCAAAAAAAATATCCAACCAAATATAGGGACTAAAGGCAGTTACCGATATAAAAACTATGAGATGCTAACCGGGCAATGTTGAACTTGAATCTTTAGAAATCATTTTATTTAGCTGGTTTTGTTAAAAAGATAAGACATTTTTAATTCGTCAGCAAGAGGAAATTAAATGTAATTATTCACTCCAGTCTGGGGAAACATCAAATTATCTCATGGCAATAGTCGAGAAGCCATTTGTTGGCCTTCTAAATGATCTTATATCAAAAGCAGTAGGTGGGGGTGACCTTCATAAGCCTTCAACGAACTAGTAATTAGATGCAAAGTGGCAGCCATTTCCTCTGGCTGATGGCTGACAAGACTGAACAGTACTGCTCCAAGGAATTTGCGTTCCTCAACCCATCCCCCCCCCACTCCCTCTCAAAAAAAGTGGAGAAAGCAGCAGGTCGTATCCCAAAATAATACAACCTCGACAAGATTAACTTGGGTATTTGGGACCAAAACTGTGGCACAAGGAAAATCCATCTGAATGAAAAGAACCATCAACAAGTACCTGTGCATAGCTTGGACCTCTGAATTTGGAAACACATGCCACAAGGGACAAAAATACCAAACGTAATGAAAGTCTTTTGTCAAGGCCCAACTAACGGAACCCACATAGTCCCTGTATGAGATTTTTAAGATCAGATTTTTAAGTGGTGGTACCACCTAATCAGTCTATCCAGCCTCCTCGAACTCTCACCAAATATAGCCTTCAGGTTTGTCCCGCTGGAAATACTTTTCCTCCATAAAATGATTGAATTCTGAAAGTAAAATCCATAACCTTGCCAGGCCACCAATTTCATGATGGCCACATGTGCTTGTGAGTGGCCTGAAAGTCATTCTGCGTAATGGTCAACCATACCCCGTAGACTTATGTTTGGTTTTAATTTCCAATTGTTTCCCACGCAACAGTTTTTCTTTTTACATTTTTAATATTTTAATTGAATCTGTTCTGCACCTTTAAATGTAGGTACCCAGCACACCTCACACATTTTTTCTAGTGTTTGTTTCCTGCTTGTATCCTATATTACATTGCTGTAAATCCATTTACCTTGTGAATTTTGTGTTTCGGTATTGAGGGAACTTCATCAAGCTCATGTTAAGGGCATTGTCTGTCTCTCTTTCCATCCTCAAGCTTGATACCTGACATATTTGTTTTTCCCATGGTTTCACTTTCAAATATTTGAGTTCAGACAATGCTGGCAGGACTTCTATCAGTGTCAGGTGAATGGAGCATATACTAGAATATGTATTAGTGCTTGAAAACATAATGTAAATAAAGCTTTTTCGACTGTGACAGTCTGCTTCTCCTTATGAATTAAGACCCCATCTTGGTCTGAAAAGTGTAAATGTGAGGGCCTTGGATTAGCTTCGAGACAATGGCAACTCTTAAAAAAGACAGAGTGCAGGACTTTAAGGCCTTACTTATTTCAAGTTTTTAGATTAATTTAAAACTTGGAGGGATTTGCAAATTCTCATATTTCTGCAGAAATATCTAAAAAGGAAGTCTGATCCACCGGCTGAATTTTGTCTACAATATTAACTGTATAATGGAGAACATTCAGCTGGTGGAATCTACTCTAAAGTTAAGAGTTAACACCAGAAGCTGGATAATTTTTTGTCCACTCTAAAATCTAAATGAGGCCCATGGGCGTTTTTCAATGATACATTTTCTAAATGTGATACTGAATGTGCATGAGGCAGCGGTAAAATTGAAACCAGAGACCTCATTACACAAGCTATCTGTAAAGAAGCACATGCTGCAGTTACTGACAATGTTAAACTATTCTGCCTTCCATTAAGCTTTTGAGAAGAAAGGTTAAACATCATTGCATTTCCCATAATCAATGGGGTTTTGCATTCCCGCAGTTACTGTCTGTAGTATACAATCCAGATGGTCACCATTTCCTCAACTTTAAAATTGGGCTCCTCTGCATTTGATCTCTAGAAGAGATGTGGCATAAAGAATCCATAGGTGATCGAGTCTTTCTGTTATGTTATATTAACGCGCAAGATTTTAAAATTGTTGAACTTGTGCCCTCCAGGGGCGGTATTACAAGAGTGCCCCAGGGGTCCAACGGGCGTTTGCGCCCGCTTTGCGTGCCAACAGGGCACTTTGGTATTACAGAAGGGGCCACAGACACTTGTGCATTCCCTTCTATAATATCAATAGCACTGGCGCACATAAAGAGCCACCACTATCTTTAGAGGACGTTCCCTCATTTGCATGGGGGAGTTGCCCCATGCAAATGAGGGAATCCCGTTGTCCTGCGCCCATGCCCTATTACAGATGCGGATGCAGAGGCAAATAAGCTGTCAGGAGGAGCACTGTCAGTGTGCCCCCTGATGGCAAACCTCTGGAGGCGGTGAAGGGGGTCGATGGACTCCCCAGACATCCCCTTACAGGAGGGTGAAGTCAGTGACTGCACTCGCCTGCGAGGGGAACTCTAATCCCCTTTAAATGTGCAGTCGGGTTGCCGCCTGCGCTGTGAAAACACGAAGCATTTTTAAAGCAGCTGCTCTATTTTTCACATGAATGCGCTGCCCCCAGGGCGCCGTGAGTTCGCGGCTGCCCTGGGGCAGCGCAGTCACCATAATGAGGCACATTTTCCTTCATTGCGCCACGCAAATCTTTTAAAAGGTGCGCCTAGCACAATGAAGGGAAATGCGCTGCATCCATATTTCGGCCCCATGTTGGCAACTCAAAGATGCTGTCTGCTCAGCCCAATTTTCCTGAATAGGAGAGCAGCTTGTTTTTATCAACCATTAATGGATTGTCACAAAGCTTCTATCAATTATATGTTTTTACAATGTTTAAGAATACTTCAACAGAATTGTATATATGTAAGTGCTTGTGGAATGGTATTTTCACTTTTATTCAGAAGTAACAGAAACTGGTAAATTTTCCTTGTCACTCATATTTTAATACCGGAGCAAGAATAATAATTCTGTCAGCAGCCTCAGTAGAGGATTGAAATAAGGGATGTGGAGAAGCCACTGAGTATGTTATCTTCCTTTTTCTAGGATTTTTCAGCCAATAAGAAGTCTGTGTTTCCATCCTGAAGAAGTTATTGAACTTACTATAACCAACTTAGTTCTTTCTGTAATTTAACACTGTCACAACAGTGTCCCCACTGACCTCTCAAATGTCTGAGTTTCCTCAATCCAGAGAAGTAAAACGTTGTTTCAGTATTTTGATTAACTATTGATTTTGTGTCCAGGACTAAGTTACTATCAGCACACTTATTTCAAAACACGCAGAGAACACAAAATTGTTAACATATATTGTAGCAAATTGCCATTTTTGTCAGGCCAACTTCCGTATTTTCTAAAGCAAGATTGGTGTTGCAGTTCAGAAAATCGTTTGGGTGCAGTAGACAGGTGACAATGTGGATACATAAGGGAATGTACTTCACCCCCTTAATTATGAGTGCTTCTTTTTGCTTTCCATTTTACCTTCTCACCTTCGCAACTGATCAAATGTTTGCACGAAGAGTCAATCAATTTGAGTGATCTTTCTCCAGGCCTGATAGATCTTTGAATCTCTGACAATTTCTGCAAGCGGGGGAAACAACTTCTTGTCTCCTATTAGCGACCTAGGGGCATATGTAGGTAGGCGTTTGCGATTCCCAAAGACTGAAATTCGCCGAATTTCGGCGTTTGCGAATCACAAACGCCCCTTTGGTATGTAGGTGGCACTTAGCAAAATAAGGAATCGCAAAAATTGTGATTCCTTATTTTGCTTATAGCATTTAAGGAATCACAATTTTGCGATTCCTTAAATGCTATGTAGGGGTGCCTTAAAAATTGCGATTTTGGCATAAGGAATCGCAAAATACCACCTACTTCAAGTAGATGGTATTTTGCGATTTCCTTTAAAAATGCATTTTTTTTTTAAATTCAAAGTGCCATGTGGCGCACAGACATGCCCTTAGGGCATGTATGTGCGCCACATGTACTTACAGGCACATTCCAGGGGTGCAACAGGTGTCCTTTGGACACCCTGGCACCCTTGGAATTGCGATTCTCAAATTGCGATTTTTGCACAGAAAATCGCAATTTGAGAATGTATCCCCATTCATTCCTATGGGCCTTTTGGCACATAGGAATGAATGGAACACTCATTCCTTAATTGTGATTCGCAATTTGCTAATTGCAAATAAGGAATGTTAGAGATTCACACAAAAATTACGAATTATTACCTACATTCTATTTTGCTATTCTCAAATAGTGATTCCTTAAAAATAGCTATTTGAGAATCGCAAAATGGAAATTACCTACATATGCCCCTTAGTGAATAGAATGGCACTTTTCTGCACATCTATGAGAATGGCGCCAAAAGTAAACTTTTCTTGGTGGCAAAGGCTTACAATCAGAGCCCACTTAGAACTGACTGAGATATGTCCAGTGATGATGGGAAACAGCCACATGAGTACATTCTAGGCATAACTTAATATTTGTTTTAAAAGAGTCACCTGAAGAGAGGCCAATAGAATTGCAAATAATTGTTAGGTTTGCAACCCTTATTCCTCCAAATGCACTGCAGATACTCACATGCAATATGGCAAATAACACCATTTATGTCATCATTGGTGACTTCAAAATGTTGCTGTAAAAATGAAATCAATTACAAATGTATTTCTGATTATTTGCAAATTACATTGGGAGCCATTCCCGAAGGCATTTGGAGTAGGTACATTAGTGCTACTGTAGTATTCGTTTATATACTCATATGTATTTTTAAATTAGAACCAAAACGTTTAAAATGGGAATATTTAGGGAACATGCATGTATATTTCATACAACAGAAAGACCTGTACCCTCATTAAACTGTTACTAACTGGTAGTTGGACGTTTCACATCCGATTCACAAAGGCATGTATGGCATTCCTGTACAATTACTGCTTACCATACTCAATTACATATGTGAATCAACCTTATAGTATTTAACAATGGCTGTTGCTTGAGATTGTAACTTCGTGATTCCAGTACTACACACGTTTAAATCAACCTAGTAACCTTCAAGCATGGTACTAGCCAATAGTCTATATTCTTTTTTATTAAAGACTCATTTTAGTTATCTACCAGGAAAATGTCTATGCCTATAAACCGAACCATTATAAAGAAAATAAACAACTTAAAATATTCTTCAATTTAATATTAAATTCATATACATTAAGTTCAAAGGAGTTGACAGAATTAAAAATTATGGGCCGTATGTATCAACATCCTGATTTGCGATTCTCAAATAGCGATTTTTTAGAAATCGCTATTTGAGAATTGCAAATAGGGATGTATGTAAAAAATTGCAATTTTTTTGCGATTTCTTAATATTCCTTAATTGCGATTAGCAAATTGCGAATCACAGTTAAGGAATCCTTTCCCATTCATTTCTATCGGCCAGGAGGCCCATAGGAATGAATGGGAAGTTATTCTCAATTTGCGATTCGCAATTTGAGAATTGCAAATTGAGAATAATTTCAATGGGGCAAGGATGTCATAAGGACACCCTGATGCACCCCTGACATTTACATGTGTGCGCATATGGCGCACATACATGCCCTAAGGGCATGTATGCGCGCCACATGGCACCTTTACAAATGCCAAAAAGTGCATTTGTGAAAGAAATCGCAAATTACCACCAACTTCAAGTTGGTGGTAATTTCCAGTTTCTTAATGAGAAATCGCACAACTTGGGTGCTTCATACATAGCATTTAAGGAATCGCAATTTGCGATTCCTTAAATTCTGACGCAAAATTAAGGAATTGCAAATTTTGCGATTCCTTAATTTTGCGATGCGATTTTAATCATACATCGCATTTTCCGATTTTTTAGTCGCAAACGCTGCTTTTTTGCGAATCGCAGCATTTGCGACTAAAAAACGGATGATACATATGCCCCTATGTCACATACCTTGCAATGAAAAGAGGTCTTCATTCTCTGGTTTGCGACAAAAATCATGTTCCATATAAACATATATTTCAGATGTCAGGGGATTTGTAAGTATCGTGAATAAAAGTGTCCTCACAATCTACTCTATTAGTTACTGCTTTCCTTATCTCCATGCATTTCAATTGGTGAACAATGATCATAACTCCATGGCTTTTTTAAGACATCTTCTAATCAAGAGTGGGGGAGATGGAATATAGATCCATTCACTTTCCAAATAGATATACACTAATCAAAGGAGAACGGATCACTTGTCCTGCTCAACCTTAGGTATGCAGGACTAACAAAGGGTGTCCCAGTAAAAAGACCCTCATGCACGTGATGGGTATGGTGGTTTTGAAGCGGTATATCTTGGTTCTCCGCTTATAGATCACGTGTGTGCATAATCATTAGGTCTATTTGGTTATGCAGCCTCCACCAGGAGGTTCTTACCCAAGGTTGGTGCAGTAGTGAGCCAGAGATAAAAAATTGTTAGGAAAACCCAAAAGTCAGAAATTCAAAATTTTTATTCTGTCTGGTTTTGGGTCTGGTAAACTCTATTTTAGTGCATCTTGTGAACTGGATAATGAGTAGTAGTTGCACTTAGAGTAACTAAAATGAAAAGGGGTGGTTAAAAATTGGTCGACATGTTTCTGCCTCTGTTGCCTGGATTCTAGGGCTTACGGGGCATTCATCAGGACCGTTAGTGAAATAACGTGAAAAAGTCTATAGATAAAGTGCTCAAAAAGTGAAAAAAGAAAAAGGTTATTAACCTGTTCCTATGTTTTGGGGGTCTTATGGTACCTTTAACGAGTAAACACAAGTTTGCAACACACATACAGGGAGGGAAATGTTGGGGGACACACGCTAAGCAGTGATCTGCTTCTCATTTCTATCAATTGATAGACATTAAACAACTAAAAAATGGCAATACTTTACAAGACCGGTTTACATTCATGGCAATGTCAACTCTCTCTTATGCTTTCCTTACTCATGCAATTGACTACAGCATGCTTCTGAGTGAAATCACATGCATGTGTTGGCAAGCAGTCGTGGATCTATGTTTGGTTTGTATAGCAAATCGTGTGGGATTCTAACGTTGCTATCGGCAGTGATTGTGCCTATTAATCATTTATGGGTCACTCGTCGTGTTGTGAAAATCATTCAAGTGACACAGTGATTGGGGCAGATTTAAATTATCAGTGCCTATTCATCCTTGGTGAGGCACTCGACATCACATGAGGTTCATATCGTGACAGAAACAGACTCAGCGTGTCTGTTCGTATACCATGGGTGAACTTAGTGGCAGCACAAACAAAACAAAACTTCCGCTTTGGGGGTGGTTTCATAGCATTTTACCTCGCGCAGTTATTATGCACACTCCCTTCGGTTGATAGAGCTCTTGGAATGGGCTAAAGAGGGGAGAGGGTAAGCGATAAAAATGCAGAGTGGTTAGGAGGGGCGTTGCTGAATACTTGCGGTTTTGTCGAGGGCGCGTTTGAAGTGTGTAGTCTCGCTACCTATTGCGCCCGTTCCTCAGCTTCCCTGTGTGTGCGCTGCTCTGCTCTTACCGAACCGGAAGCAGTTCGTGTCGCTTCTGGGTCGCTTTTGAATAGGCGGTGATTACATTGCTGGTGTTTTCATTGGTCTAATCACGTTGTTTACAGGACCACGATGATCGAGCATAATCCTCAATTACGATGATCCATATAGTGAGGTGATGGTTGCGAACTGAGTATTACCCTTTAGTGACTCTATGGTTTACTTAGCAATACATTATAGAGCGGCGGCATTTATATTACTTCAAGAGTAGTCGCCGAGTTGTGTATAGTTTGTAGAACTTAATTCGGTAGATGGCAAATTAATTAGTTGGTGGCATTCTGTGAGTTGTTAAACCTACAGTAGTGTCATCGAGGTTATCTAGTCTCATCTTTAGAGAGTACCTATGTGGTGGGTACTTTTCTATGGGGACCAATGAGCTGTCATAGGTATCATAGCGGTAGTGTGACCTCTATGGCAGTGCATGTTGTTCATAAGGAATATAGTGGTATCGGACCTGAAATGATCCTATGGATGCGTGAATACAGATTCAGTTAGATCTTTTGTTTGAAAGATGAGGTAGTGACCAAAGGATTTTCAGGCCATAGAGTGGCATAGGAAGGGGTTGTCTAGAGACTCGCTGTAGGATGGGTATTTCCTTGCCAAAGAGAGCCAGGGTATATTATCATTCAATCCTTCGCTGTCAGTCCTAAGTCTGTGTACCCATCTTTGCTCCTTTTCAAAGAGGATTTTTTCAGCATTGTGGTCTTTATTTGGTAAGGTTTCAAGAATCACCCATTGTAGATCAAGTACAGTGTGGCCTTTCTCTAGATAGTGAGCGGCCATCTTAGTGGTGCTCTTTTTGCATTTCACATTGCTCCTATGCTCATATATTCTTTGCTTTGCTCTCCTGCATGTCATCCCAATGTAGTTCATTTTGCACGGACATGTGATCATGTATACAACATGGGTAGTATTACAGTTTGTGTGATTGTTTAAAGTCCATTTGAAGTTAGGTAGGAGTTGTATTTCTTTCGTTGGTCTTGTGAGACTACAAACAGAACAGGAGCCGCACGGGTAATGGCCTGTCACTTTTGGGTTACCCCACAGAGTTGCATGTTTTCTGGGTGTTATTGGGGCTGGTATAGTATGAACTAGAATATCTTTTAGATTCCTGCTCCTCTTGTTTGCAAACCTTGGTTTGGGCCAAGTAAGGTTACCTGATGTCAGTATACGCCAATTCTTATTGACAATCTTTTTTATGTTGTTCGTCATCGAACTGTACGTGGTGACACATGTTAGAGTTTCCTCTTGCGGTATCCTTGGAGTGTTCTCCAGGAGTGCATCTCTATTCTGATTCCTAGCCCGTTTCTTACAGTTGGCAATGATTTTCTTCGGGTAGTCTCGGGCTTCTAGTTTTTTACAGAGGTCATTAGCTTGTGATTTGTATTCTGAAGTATTGCTACAGTTCTGCCGTAACCTGAGGAACTGGCTGTATGGTAGGTTTTCTCGTAGGGGTCTTGGGTGGAAGCTGTTAAAAGACAGGAGGCGTTTTTTTGCAGTCGTTTTGAAAAAAGTCAGTGTCTGGAGAGTGTTAGCTTCAGCGTAGACGGTTACGTCTAGAAAATCAATGCTCTTTTTGTCTGCACAGTATGTGAACTTCAGACAGTCGTCCTTTTGATTAAGCCAAGTATGGAATTCTGATAAGTTCTTTTGGTCCCCTTTCCAGATGACAAAAATATCATCAATGTATCGTTTCCAAAACAGTATACATTGATGATAAGGGTTGTTGGTTTGGTTCAGGATGTATGTGTCTTCAAAAGTACTCACATACAATCCTGCCACGCTCGGGGCAAATGTGCTGCCCATCGAGGTCCCGTGGCACTGTAAATACAGTGTGTCTCTGTATTGAAAAAAGTTCTCCATAAGTGCCAGTCGACAACATTCCAAGACGAAATGTCTGGGGGTTTTGTAGGACCAGGTGGTATTGAAAAGTATGCTTTCGAGAGTTTCCATAGTTTTCTCCTGTGGCAGGCTGGTATAAAGGCTTTCGACATCGAACCCCACCAGGAGCATGGTGTCCGGTGAGTATTCGATGTGTTGTAGATGGTTCAAGAGATCCCTAGTATCTTTAAGATATGTTGGAGTTCTTTGGACCAGTGGCCGCAGATACTGATCGGCGAACTCGGAAAGTGGTTCAAGAATTGAACCTATTCCGGACACAATTGGGCGTCCAGGTGGTGGTATCCGTCCCTTGTGTGTCTTCGGTAATGAATAGAAGTAAGGGGTACGTGGTGTGGTGGTTCTGAGGTAATCCCCTTCTTTCTTTGAAATCCAGTTGTTGGTCTCACCTTCTTCTATCATCATTGCAATGGTCCTTTGGAGTCTCGGTGTAGGGTCTATTGTGAGGATCTTGTAGAATTTGTCATCTGACAGCAGGTCCATACATTGTTGGTTGTATCCTGTATTTGTCAAGAGGACGATCCCTCCGCCTTTGTCGGCTGGCTTTATGACTATGTCATTGTCACTTTTCAAAGCATTCAGGGCCAGTTGTTCGGATCTCGTGATGTTCTGGAAGGGTTTTTGTGCACCATTCGCTAGTTCGTCAATGTCCTTGAAGATCGCCTGTTCAAATGTTTGTATCTCTATTGGTACCTGGGAGTTCAATGGGCAGAAAGACGACTTCTTTTTTAAGGTTGTGTCTCCTTCTTTGTTCGGTGGTTGGTCTCCTAGGAAAAAGGCTTTCAGTTTTAATTTGCGGCAGAACTCAGCCATTTCGCATTTTGTTTTGAAAACATCTAGTTTAGGTGTGGGAACATATCCCAGACCTTTGTTGAGCACACTTGTTTCATCTTTGGACAGAATTCTGTCTGTGAGATTCACGATGATGGATTCGTGGGTGCTCCTGTTTTGGCTTTTGTTACACTCCTTGTCTGGACCTGCCTGGTTTGGTCGGACCAGGTTACTCCTCTTCTCCGTGTTCTCTCGGATGTCCGGCCATTCCCTAAAAAAGGAATGCGTTGCTGGAAATTCTGCCCTCCATGCGGTTGCATCTGGTGGTTCATCATCTGGGGGCCTTGAAAGTATGGATTCATCCAGCCTTGGACATCACCATTTTGGGATCCCTATTTAATATGAGTCAGGACCATTTCTCATTTTCAATGATATCACACATTAAGCACCTTTTTTTTTACAAATAGCTCCAATTTACAATATCGCACTGGAGTATCAAGATGCATCAACACGTCTGAGCTGTACTGCTCATCCTCTGTAATAAGCAGTATAGATCATTCTTTACCATTTGAATGTATGGAAATACAGAAAGCATTTACTAGGCGAGTAGCTAATGAGGGCAATTTACACAAGATAGTGGGTGTAGGAAAATGCCCTTTTGTGTGGTCACCCCCAATTTTTGCTAGATTTTTTTGCTGGGTTTTGAATTCTACACTCTGGGAACTGCTGTCGAGTGCCCAGTTTATATGTTGTGACCCCTAAAATGATCAATTGGTATACTCCTAAATGCATATTAATATATTGCGCAAAGTGGATTGTAGTACATATTATGCCACCACTAAAGTAACAATGCAAAACATGACTACAGGCTAACCACCAGTAGCTTGGCTGTTCAGGTTTAAACTGCAAATTCAATCTGTCAAAACACTCCTTTAAAATACTAACAATTCTTCCTAAGTATGCCCTAAGTGCCCATTAGACAGGGTGCATAATATTTAAAAGTAGGATAGGGAAAATGTAATGTAAAACATGTCCTTACAGTGACAAGTCCTTCAAAGCTATTTTCCCCATTGCAGGGTTAGCTGTTACATAGGAAATCATTGGTAGTTAATATTAAAATTAAATAATGTTATCTTCACCCAGGAACCAGATAAAAAGTGAATTCATGGATTTTTAAAATGTTTATCTTAAGTCCAATTTATTGGAAAAGTCAGAATTGTGCTACATATTTCACAAACTCTACTTCTAAATATTCATCATTTACTTGCCTATAGCTACTAGAAGCCAATTTGCATGAGATGCACACTGTCACCCAGGAGCTAAATAGCTCAATAATGAGATATAAACTTGCTAACAGACTTGAAACAAAGGCCTTAGGTGTGGGGAGGCGTTCTGTTCCACTAGCATGATGATCATCTGGGCATTGCCCAGGAACTTCATTATCTTCAAAGGGGCCTGTCCTGTCATAGGTCTATGTAGGTAAATTGGGCCTGTCCCCTACATTTTTCACCCAGCCAACCACAAATCTCAGAGGGAGATGAGCTGCCCCCAGAATCCATTTTGAATGAAAACAGAGAAGGATTTGCTCATTTCCCTGGCGACACCTTTACGGTTGGCACAGGACCTCTTCACAAGGGAAAACATGTTCTATCATCTTAGTTTTAGGTAGAGAGGGGCTTGTGGGATTCTTTGTAGTAGGGCACACAGGAACTGCTCCAGAAGGGCTACCCTTTCTCTATTGGTTAGGGATGGGACAGGAGACACCCCACCCAAGGGCTAGTGCCAGGCACAAATGTGGTAGTCTTGTGCACCCTCTTCAGAATAATACTGAACCAGTGCAAGAAAAAAGGACTACACATACTGACCTGTGAGATGTTGAACAGGCGTTCGACTTAGTTGGGTGGATGTATCTTTGGGAGGTCCTGAGGGCACTGGGTGTGGCCAATGTTTCCTGAGCTGGGTGCGGCTCCTGTACTCAGACTCCCAGGCTCCGATCAGGATGGCGAGGCTAGTGTTGTGAGCTTTTAGACTACACCGGGGTACCAGACAAGGGTGCCCATTGTCGCCATACTTTTCGCCATGGCAATGGAACCCTTAGAGGTGAGCCTACAAGGAGAGATAGAGACCCTTGGGATCCAAGTAGGGGAGACTAACCATGTGGTGTCTAAGTATACAGATGACACCTTGGTGTACCTCCGAAACTCCAGGGAAGCGATACCGGTACTCCTACCATCCTTGACAGGTTTGGGTAAATATCAGGATTAAGGATTATTGCAGGGAAATTGAAATTAATCCCACTGGGGGGGTTGACCTTGCTCCCAGAGGGAGACTTACCAAGTGTGGAGCTCCCATGGGTGAGAACCACGCCTAAATATCTAGGAGTTAGATTGGTAGAAACGGCCAAACAATATTTGATGCTTATCATCAGGAAGGTAATTGAGGGACGACGAGGCTCGGTACGTTTTTGGCAAGATTTACCTTTGTCCCTTATGGGGAGAAAAGCCCTGTCTAAAATGGTCGTCCTGCCCAGATGTCTTTATACAATGAAACACTCTTTTTATAAGATCGCCAACACTATTTAATTACTTTAGATAGACTTCTGACTGACTTGCTGTGCGGCCCAAGCGTAAGCGGGTAATCCTGGTCACTCTCAAAAGAACCTTGCAGAATGGTGGACTGGAGGTTCCATGTTTGGAATTTTACTATGCAGCTTCTCAGTTGTAACATGCGGTGCATTGGTTGGACAATGAGGGGAACTGGGAGAAGGCCCTGCTGGAGGGGACCTATGAAAATAAAACACTCCCTGAATTGTTAATGATGAGGATACAGATACCATCAACGAGCCTGTATATCATACAACATGTGGCAGAGATTTGGGAGCTTGTCGTTCAGAGAGTGCTGCAAAACGCCCCCTATGCTTCGGATTTGCCCCTATGGGCTGTTGGCCCCTTTCTCCAAATCTCCACATCTATGCCTGTGTGTAGATGGTGGGAGGGGGGATGCCGCTCCATGGGTGACTTATACATTGATAAGCAATATATCACACACGGAGAGGCGGTTGAGGCCTTTACATTGGGCCCAGGACAGTTCCTACAATATGGAAGATAGCTAGAGAGGTCTGGCCTATGTTTCCCAAAGATCCCCCCGTATCCAGGGTGTTACAGACCCTGATAACGATGGCTAAAGGATGCAGATTGATATCCCACCTATATCCAGCTATCAGAGATGATAAGACGGTCCAGGCACTGCCAATATAGGACAGATGGGAGACACTGACAGAGGGAACTATAACGGAGACAGACAGGACAAAAATACATGAAGGGGTTAAGGAGGTGAGCTCAAATGCACGGTTCAAGCTTGTGAGAAGTTGGCCTGATATGCAGTGCTCACTATTCTAGTGATCACTATGTATCATTCCAAATGACCCTTATTGATGATTGGTTGTAAGTCAACCTTATAGACCGGCTATCCTAGTAGCATGGACAAGAGCAGTCTTTAGGCTAAACTCTAGAGGGCGTGTTAAGCCAGCTGTTATACCATCACATATACCCCTTGAACACCAAGTGAAAGGACACCACACAAGTTGTTATGAAAAATAAAAGGATATTTATTTATAACAAGTCTACCCTGAACTCTTTATGAGTCAGGGAGCTAAGCACACAACAAAACTCTTAAGAAAATACTTTAAGTTGCACAATTTACACAAATGCCCGAGGGGCACGAAAAACCATATACTACAAAAGTGGAATGCGAAATACTAGCAGGTAAGTAACAAGATCCAGAGGCTTCAGGATCGCTAGGACTACACTACTGAACCTTCAGGTTAGGAGCAGGAGGCCTAGGGAGATCGGGTGCAGAGTGTATGGATACTAGTATCTCGTAAAGTTACAGTTATCGGACGAATCCGACTAGTTAGGCTGAAAACGAAAAAGGATCTGGACACTTAGATAGTGAACCTACGTTGGAGCACCGAAATGCTCGGGTTACCTAGCCCAGGGGCTGCGGCTGCATAGGGTTCAAAAGACGTCGGGAATCCTCGTTACAGTCTATGGAGCCTGAAAGAAGAAGTTGCTGGCAGGCGACCAGTGAGGATGTCCGGAGTGATCCAAGCCTGGATCGGTGATGGAGACGACCTGAAAGCAGAGGGGACTCAGTTCTTAATCACTAGCCAGGGATTAGGTGGGCACCAGGATGGCACCAGATGAAGTCACCTCGACCAGGTGAGTGGGCGACGCTGGGCTCTGCAGTCTCTCGGACCAGGAGGCGTTGTCGGCGACCAGGATGGAGGTGCGAGCTGTCCCACGAAGGTGTCTGCTGTCGGCGATGCTGGACCCAGGATTGGGGCAACAAACCTTGGCAAAGGCAAGCCCACGCGGTGGACTCAAAAGGGCGTCTGGAGTGGACCAGGAGGGTCCGGGGTGCTCCTCTGTTGGAGGGGAGCTAGGGCCAGTCTGGAGCAACCAGACCAGCGATGGAAGTGTCGTGGTTCGTCGTCAGGAGGGCCACAAGCCAGCAGGCTAGTAGCCGGACAACGCGGTGAGCATCAAAGAGCAGAAGGGCCCCACGCAGATCTCGTGGATGCTGGGGGGCTGGACTTCGGTGCTGGAGCTGCTCAGCGTTAGGGCTTCTCAAACCCCAAAGCACTCACTCGAGGATCCCTCGGCGGTCGTGCTGGATAAGCGTTGTGCAGTTTTAAAGATGGCCGGTCCCTTCAGGTCTCGTCGCACCCACGAATCTCAGCTGGGCTGATGATGTAGGTAGAGGTCAGAGGTGCCAGGGAATCCGGGTCTTGTCGAGCTGGGCAGTCTTGATCCGGAGGATGGACTTGCAGCAAACTGCATGCGCTTAGATGGTGCCCGCTGGTGCAGGGTGGCTACTCCTTAGCCACAAGGGAGAGTCTTCAGAAATGTTCAAGAGTTCTTTCGTGGAAAGTAGTCAAGATTCGGAATGATCTAATTTGGGAAGGGGGCCTGCTCCTACCTTTATTCTCAGCAAAGGGGCTGGCACGCGACTAGGTCCTGCCCATGGGTGGGACCAGGAGGGGGGTGGTTACACCCCTCTCCCTTGTCCGGACTTTCCCCAGCTCAGGGGCTGGTGTGCCCCGGAACTGGTTTAAGCCGGCATATGCACAGTGTGCACCGGGGTGCCACTTGCAGTCACCTTCCTCTCAGCCCTGCCTACCTGGGATACACAAAACCCTGTCTGGGATGGTGCTAGCACCGCCCCTGACAGGAAACCCTTTGTCCAAGCTCTCCTCGCTGGAAGGACTCCCAGCAGCAGGAGGTCAGACTTGTGTCTGTGGTGGCAGCATCCATTTTGTGATGCTGAGGCTCGAGTTAACTTTAACCGGGGTTCACAGTTACATACATGTCGTGTCCCTCTAGAAGGGTGGAATGCTAACCCCGTCGCCAGAATTGGCGAGGAGTTAGTATTCCAATTCGTATGACACCTTACTCGACATGTTTTGATAAAGCGATACCAAAGATAGCAAATAACCGCGAGGATTATAATGCACTTAAGAGTATATGGTACGCGTTATCATGGAACAGCTATTAGGACTTGGTTCCGCAAGCTGCAAACGGGCTCAGCTCATGCCAGAGCACCATCTCACATAATTCCAAGCACTCTGCCTTCAGGATTGATAAGGCCTGCCATAGGAGTGACTGATAGGAATACATGTGTCCATTTTAGGGTTAGATATAGGAATACTATATCTAAAGCAAAGGGTGATTACACCACCTTGCCCCAGCTGTCGTGCAGCCAGTTGTGTCAGATTTGGATGGCCAGCCAGGGGTGGCATAATACATGCTGCAGCCCCTGGTAGGCCCTGGGTACACCTATGCCCTGGGTACAGGGACTGATACGGTGGCCCAGTACCAATTGGTAAATGCACCTAAGGTACACGTGTCAATTTAGAGAGAGAACAGCTAGGCTGTGGGTCTGATTAGCAGGCCCACAGCCAGGGAAAGTTGTAAACCAGTGAAGCAAAAAGCAAAAATCTGGGGTGATCATAGGATTGCAGACCCTACTCTCCTACAAAGTTGATCCAATTTAATTATATAAATCAGACATACCTCACACCAAGGATGCTACACAGGATTTACCGGGAACGCTCAGGGCAATGCCCCAGATGTGGGGAAGCAGAGGCTCTATTCATTCATATGGTTTAGTCCTGCCCAGAGTTCCAAATATTTTGGGATGGTGTCTTGGTTGCGCTGTGAGCCACGACGGAGTGGCTACTACCACAGGAGATACGGGTGGTCCTGCTAGGTTTACTACCCTGACCCAAAAACAAAAATCTTAGTAGGAAGTTTGCCCTGCTGGGACTAATGTTAGCCAAACGTCGGATAGCTATCCATGGGCGTCCGCAGGGGAGGGCAAGGGGGTGCGCTTGCCCCCCCCCTGGATCGCCGGTCCCATTCCTTTTGGTCCCTAATGTTCAAGATTACAGCAGGCTGTTCCCCTGCGAGAAGCCCCAGGAGTTTAAATGATCTCTCACTTGGGGCCTCTCGCAGTTCTCTTTGAACTCTAGAGGCTGCAGCAGCCCCTCCCCGGCCTCGAGCAGACTGTGGACAGGCCCGTTGTCATTCTGTCTGCTGCTGATCATCACATAAAGAATGACAATGGGCCGTCTGCATTAAACGTGCCTTGAAGGCGAGTGAGGAAGTTAAAATGTTGCCCCCCCCTGGAAGGCGAGTGAGGATTTTGCCCCCCCCCCCCTGGAAACATTTCTGCGGACGCCCATGTAGCTATCTCCTGGCTAAGTTGCAAACCACCTCAAAAAGTGCAATGTGTGCGGGATGTGAAGGAGTGGGCGACGGCGGAGGTGATTCGGATGAAACAGGTCAGGCATGATGAAAAGCTGGAAGATGATCTGAGGGCATGGAGGGTGATGATAGAAGACCTTAACAGTGATGGAGGGGATGAGGAATCACGGGAGGAGGCTACTGGAATTGTATGATCGGGTAGTGAGTCGGGAGACAACTTAGAGACAGAGGAGAACATACATAATTGATGTGTGGCATGACGCAGTGAATTGTACAACTGGCAGACACCCAGTTTTATGTTATGTCTTGTCACAAGTGCCTTAAATGGTACTAAAGACATTTAAAACAAAAATAGTATTGCATCAACTGGGACAGACCAATTTTGAACATGTGTTTGCCCCTCAAGTTATTTCCCTGCACAATGATGTCACAGGAAAGGTTGTGCAGCCGATGTTGGCGTCAGTCGGTCTGTCATGTTGTTCATGATAATTTAATAGGAGCATCCTAGCAATGTCGATAGGGATGTGTTTACACACCACAAATTGATGTTTCTTTCATCTATTATTTATGAGATCTCTGACTGACACAATGCATGCATGTTTGCTGAGCTTCAAGTTCACTGCCGCTTTCTGCATTGGATCTGCAGATCACTGGTTGATATGCAAACATAAGGAACTTACATTTCCATCATTCCAAGACCAGGACAGGTAATACTTACGCTGAACAATGTTCAGTGCTTAGTGGCGTGGATGAAAGCACTACATAGAGAAGAGTTTTAGTATTAGAATAGATATTCATTCTCTACACCATGAGAGGGTAAAGATTTTGATTTTTATAGGTAGATTTGTAACTGCAGTGAATTCACTATAGAGACATTCTTATCTCATTGAGGCCTGAATGCAGCAGTCACCCAGTGAGAAGAACAATAAGTAAACATAAAGCACAGGCAGCCATATTTTATATTTATCTCAGCAGATTGTGCAGCTTTCTGCTTGACCACCCCTTTCCCCCTCCCCCCCCCTCACCCCCAGAGGAGATACTGCAATGCCCCTAGGAGACTGGGGGGCTTCACACACGTCCATACTTGTTCCCTGCCCGCTGCTTGAGGATCTTTTGTTTTTCCTTTTCTGGGAGAATACCACCCAGCTGCCTATCGCTGCCAAGTTCTTATTGTGGTTTATAATTGTTACGTTTGTTTTTCTTTTGCGCATAATTCCTTTCTATGGGAGTTATCATTGCTGTGTGCCCAGCAGTGATGCTTGGGAGCTGAGCACATGGGCGAACATTCAGGCCGCTGGGATATCCTGCTGTACTACTTACCTGGGGTGTAAGGAAACTTGTGATTCTTTTTTCATTCTTTCACAGCCCTATGGGCCAACATGTACTGTATTATCTGTACAGTATTGAATAAAAGACAAGTAAAAAAAAAAAAGTACATGCAGCCACAGAAGTTTAAAAAAACAGTTGGTGGGGCCGAAAAGAAAAAGACATTAGCACAGAAAGCTCACACATACCAGCAATGATGAAAGGTGCTGTTACTCAACTCACAATAAGCTAGACCCAAAGCCCTGTCCCATCTGCAAAGGACACAAGACAATGGCATTTCCCTCTGTAAGCATTGTACAGAAAGGTCTACGCGCAGTCCACCTCTACCCAGGATCATAGGTGTGCATCAGATAAACCAGCAGAAAGGAACTGTGACCTGCCACCCACGCCATGTAGAAATGCATATTATACTGCCAGTGTTTTGGGGTGTGTTAGTGTGAGTCTAAAATGTAGCTTTGGTGCCATATTTGGTGTTGTGTTTTATTTTGTTTATTGCATAGGGCACTTGTCAGCAGTATGTGGAAGCACGGGGTTCCTTTCACCTAATGTGTATTTCGGCAAGTGCACCGCATTGATTTTACTCCAAATAAGGTTGGTTGGAAGACACGTTTGAGTGATGCATGTGGTCTTTTCATCATTGATTTTACAGATGGATGCACTCCTTTATATTGACAAGTGTGTGTCTTGTAATAAAGTGAAATGTTTCTTGACGTGCAGTGAGCAGAAGCATCTATTGAACTATTGGATGTTTCGTTTACAGGGATTAACATTATCCAACTGGGAATATTGAACTGTTGAACAAACTCATCTCGTTGACATCAGAGACGCGATATCAATACATAATGGAAAACATCAGATTGGCAGTCATAAACGGATAAATAGTGGGCATGGTCAATACAAGGATTTTTGGTTCACTCTGTGACGGGAACCATTATTGACTTCTCACAAGGCAAGAAAAATATTTGATGGCTGCCTACTAGCGCCTTGCGATGCCATCGACTTTGATGAGGTGTTATCAAATAGGGCATAACATGAAAATTGTGACTTATTTTAAGATCAATTCATGCAAGGAAAAGTATGGTGCTTTAATGTTGTATGAACTGTGATTGTATTTTTCCGCCTTTTATGAAGTTGTAACTGGATTTTACTATTTGTGCATGTACTTTTGCTTTTATGGTCGCTACACTTTAACCGAATAAAGCTTATTGAATCGAATCGAATCGATTTGTCTGAGGAAAATCGGAGGAAAATGGGGACTGGTACAGGGGTAGATATCATGGGAATTAGTGTTACGCAGTTCTAGTGAAGCACCCAACCAGGCACCAGCGGACCTATTATTACAGTGAATAAGAACATGCGATGGCGAGTTCCCACATATTCCAAGCGTTGAAGTGTAGATGGACCAAGCATCTCAGTTGAACTGTTACCCTGCAAGTGACTATGCCTTAATCGCATCTTTGCAGCCATTCAATGTACCTAGAACTAAATCCATAACCTTATATGGATGGCCAAGAAGATTTAAATAATGAGTGTGATTTGTTTAGCTTATCTAACAAGAAAATGTAATATGCATATATGTACTACAAGAGCTGAAGTATTTTCTTCAATCGTACAGGGTTCTGCATATAGGGATTAGCCTGTTTATTATTTATTACAAACATTTTTGTGTGTACCTCACTATAGAGGAAGGGAAGGTCTTCACAATCAGCAATGGAAACAACCAAAGGGCCAAAAAACAACAGAGAGAGAAACAGGGGTAGCTACAATGATGGGAAGATATAGGGGACAAGACCAGCAAGAGAGGCACGAAGAGATGAGACCTTCAGAGAACTATAGAAGAACAGAAGATTTGCATCCCCTGATACCCTCAAGGAATGAGTTCTGGAGACTGGCTGTGAGGCAGGAGTGGTCATAGTTTCTAGTACTTTGTTTTGGTTGGAGGAATGCTAGTTTCCAGTCTGGCATTGATCCTTCTGTTCACGATCCACCAGAATAGGTTTCTTTTGTGGCAAAATGAAGGCTTACATGAAGTGCCTTGTAGGAGATGCAACGTTTTTATAGTAACTGGAGCTTAAAGGTGGTCAGAGTGTTGTGAGGATTGAAGTTATTTATGTGAGCTGATGGTGTTGCACTGTTCACCAGATGGGCTACTGCTTGAAGATTGGATTTGAGTGGTATCCGAAAGGGTCATGCCGCGTGGGTAAGCCAGGACATTGCCTCCGTGTATATGCTGTGTAGACAGAGCCTGGTTGATGGTTCTGAAAGGCTCGCCAGGATGTTCCACTATACAAACAGGTCCACATAATAGTGCATACTTAAAAGGGTGGGCACAATCCACTTTAAATCACAGTTGCTATCTGCACCCACTTATCAGACTGGGGTTTTGCAGCATTACCAGGCTCTGCCCTTTGGGTACAGCTTATGGTCAAATACTTCGAGTTATAATCAGGACATCCAGCATCCCCAGGCAAGCCACCCGCCACACCTTTGAATGTCAATCAGTTTTAAAACATATTCAGAGAGCACCATACGGAGGAAGAGACATATAGACAACGAACCGTGTGAGGAAAACATTGAGCAGTTCCAATGCTTTGACTTACTAGAAGTAAAGATTGCTCAAAATGAAACTTCAATGAAAAAGCAAAAGAAACATCCAAACAAGCCCTTGGATGACTACATGTAGGATCACATTAATTTAGAGCGCAGGACAGGGTAACAAACAAGCAGATATATATATTAAGCAGTTACTAAGTCAACATCATTCCATTTTTTGCGTCAACTTAAGGGCCAGCTGCACAAACTCAAGAGGAGGACTTGGGAATACCCAGCAGAAGAATGTAGCCAAATGGAGTTCAGTGGATGTGACCGATGCATATATGCTGAATGGGGTCTATGCCAATGAAGCAGTGGATGTAAGGTTGACATGTTGTACTGAGAAGCCCAGTTTTTGGATCCGCTGGAACATGAATTGTATAGTTTTGTTGGGCGAATATCAAATTTCTTCACAGAATCATCATCGGTCTTCATAAATATGTTCAAAATCATCACCTGCTATACAACACAAGGGTGTGTGTATATATTTCATGGCAGGGAACATAAACATGGGCCAATAACACGTCATTTAGAGCAACTATACCTCGAAACTTACCTTCACACATTTATCGCTACAGTGCAAAGGTCAGACTGAAGCTTATTACCATTTTACAG